>NW_028122674.1:0-115202 GCF_965194805.1 Balaenoptera borealis | reverse complement strand
CCATACAACTCTGTGATGTGAAACACTGGACTTTACCTGGTAGACTTAGGTCACCTTTCATTTGTATGGAGCTGAATCTGCAGTGCCGTGGGATGAGTTTCTAGAAAGCAATTGCCAGCACATTATTGCCATTGAGAGAACGCAGCCTTGGCCCAAAGCCACATTCCTGCAGTGAAGAGAAGATGAGCCGCTAAGGCTGTTCAGCCAGCCTTGAAGCCCAAAGCAAGTGGCTTCCATTCCAGGAGAATGCGAACGTTCCCATCGGTGTGTCACTTCAAGCTTGATGACACAGCATGTTTATCTGAAGCTTCTGCCTACCTCTCAACTACCAGGGAAATACTGCCTCCTTCTGCTAAGAAAGGTTTTCACGTGGGGAGTGCTGTACGTGCAGAAGAGCATTCCCCCGCCGGGCAAAAGTTAGGCCTTGGTGAATCTGGATGGTCCCAGAAGTCCAGCATTGTCACAGAAAAAGCTGTCCGTTGTTTTCAGGCTGGAACTAAACATGTAGCTTCCGACTGCCTTAGGGAGACGTATTTGGGAGCCCACAGGTTTCACTTGTGAGGCACAGAGGTGTTTCTCCGAAGAATCCAAATGCCTCCCTGGCTACGCCAGCATGGAATGTAAGGCTGCTTGGAACGGCGTTCCTGAGGCCGTTTGAATGCTGTATGAACGAGAGCTGTGGAGCAATCCAGGCAGGGCTTTGCCATTACCGCTGCACGTTCACAGCCTTAAAGCCAACGAACCCAGTTGCTTCCTGGGACTCAAACACAGCAGAAGATTTGGACGGCATTCAGTGCCCTTTCACAGATGTTACAACGAAGGTGAGTGCACAATGAGTCGTGAAATACCAAACAGTGTTGCAGCCTTCCTCTATCACATGCTTCTTCGCTTCTAGGGCATAGCTAAGCTGACTATGGGAGAAATCTGGACTTTTACTTGAGCACAGGGGTGCCAGTTCTTTGCCGGCAAGCTCCAGTGTGCTCCTGGAGGAGCTCCCAGCAAGGAACCGAGACCAGCATGCCTCAAACGATTACACACAACTCAAGTTCTTTCGTGATGTCGTCAGGCAGCAAAGAGAAGATGGGCAGCAGGAGTGATCTTCTGGCAGCTTTCAAACCGCACCTGTCTCGCCTACCACGGACGAAATGAAGGTTTTGCCAGGGTTGCCCGGTTTCAAACTTGAGCTCATAAGGTTATCCTCAGTAGTTTCTGACTACCTCAAGGAAACACACGGGACCCCACAGGGCTCTTCCCTGGGAGACCCTTTGGGCACAGGGGCCTCTGCATTGGATGAAATGGGTAAGTATTTCAGTACCTTAGGTAGGCCTCGGTGAGCATGGCTGTTGCACATACTTAACAGTGTGAAGTGTGAAAAATGTACTGGTCTTCAGGCTGGATGCAAAGGTTAGCTTTCGCCTCTGTGAGATTGCTATCCTGTGTCCCAGAACTGAATCACAAGCACGTTGTGCAGTAACAGTGCAGTTCTGTTTCAGTCACTGAGGACGATCCACTTGCAAAGAGAATCTGCCAGGCGCTGCTTTCGCGAGGCCTTTTGACGACTGGAACACTCTGCCTAGGCATCCCAGAAAGGAGTACGTTGCCCTTGCTATGAATGTGAAGAGTGCTCCCGGGGACCTACTTCGCCTAGGCTTCCTCAGAAGCCAGCGACCGCTCTTCTGGCACACAGTGGTCATCATGAGAGATTGGTGCACGATACACTGCCCTATGTGTCCCCAGGGGCATAGCAGAGTTAAGGCACTCCTTTTCAGAGTATGGCTTCGTTGCTACCACTGCACACTCAACTCTACTGATGTGAAACACTGGGACCTTACCCCGAGGACTTAGGTCACCTTTCATTTGTATTGATCAGATTCTGGAGTGCCGTGGGATGAGTTTCTAGAAAGCAATTGCCAGCACATTATTGCCATTGAGAGAACGCAGCCTTGGCCCAAAGCCACATTCCTGCAGTGAAGAGAAGATGAGCCACTAAGGCTGTTTAGGCAGCCTGAAGCCCAAGCAAGTGACTTCCATTCCAGGAGAATAAAAGGCTCCCATCGGTGTCCCACTTTCAAGCTTGATGACACAGCATATTATCTGAAGATTAAGCCTAGCTATGTAGTACTAGGGAAAGACTGCCTCCTTCTGCTAAGAAAGGTTTTCACGTGGGGAGTGCTGTACGTGCAGAAGAGCATTCCCCTGCTGGGCAAAAGTTAGGCCTTGGTGAATCTGGATGATCCCAGAAGTCCAGCATTGTCACAGAAAAAGCTGTCGTTGTTTTCAGGCTGGAACTAAACATCTAGCATCCGACTGCCGTAGGGAGACGTATTTGGGAGCCCACAGGTTTCACTGGTGAGGCACAGTGGTGTTTCTCCGAAGAATCCAAATGCCTCCCTGGCTACGCCAGCATGGAATGTAAGGCTGCTTGGAACGGCGTTCCTGAGGCCGTTTGAATGCTGTACAAACGAGAGCTGTCGAGCGATCCGGGCAGATCTTTGCCATTACCGCTGCACGATCACAGCCTGTAAGCCAACGAACCCAGTTGCTTCCTGGGACTCAAACGCAGCTGAAGACTAGGATAGCATTCAGTGCCCTTTCACAGATGTTACAACGAAGGTGAGTGCACAATGAATCGTGAAATACGTAACAGTGTGGCAGCCTCCCTTTACACATGCTTCTTCGCTCCTAGGGCATAGCTCAGCTTACTAAGGGAGAAATTTGGACTTTTACTTGAGCCCAGGGGTGCCAGTTCTTTGCCGCCAAGCTCCAGTGTGCTCCTGGAGGAACTCCCAGCAAGGAACCGAGACCAGCATGCCTCATACGAGTACACTCAAGTTCTTTCGTGATGCCGTCAGGCAACAAAGAAAAGATGGGCAGCAGGAGTGATCTTCTGGCAGCTTTCAAACCGCACCTGTCTCGCCTACCACGGACGAAATGAAGGTTTTGCCAGGGTTGCCCGGTTTCAAACTTGAGCTCATAAGGTTATCCTCAGTAGTTTCTGACTACCTCAAGGAAACACACGGGACCCACAGGGCTCTTCCCTGGAGACCCTTTGGGCACAGGGACCTCTGCATAGGATGAAATGGGTAAGTATTTCAGTACCTTAGGTAGGCTTCGAGGACCATGGCTGTTGCACATACAACAGTGGAAGTGTGAAAAATGTACTGGTCTTCAGGCTGGATGCAAAAGTTAGCTTTCGCCTCTGTGAGAGTGCCATCCTGTGTCCCAGACTGAATCACAAGCACATTGTGCAGTAACAGTGCAGTTCTGTTTCAGTCACTGAGGACGATCCACTTGCAAAGAGAATCTGCCAGGCGCTGCTTTCGCGAGGCCTTTTGACGACTGGAACACTCTGCCTAGGCATCCCAGAAAGGAGTACGTTGCCCTTGCTATGAATGTGAAGACTGCTCCCGGGGACCTACTTCGCCTAGGCTTCCTCAGAAGCCAGCGACCGCTCTTGTAGCACACAGTGGTCATCATGAGAGATTGGTGCACGATACACTGCCCTCTGTGTTCCCAGGGGCATAGCAGAGTTAAGGCACTCCTTTTCAGAGTATGGCTTCGTGGCTACCACTGCACACTCAACTCTGCTGATGTGAAACACTGGACTTTACCTGGTAGACTTAGGTCACTTTCATTTGTATGGAGCTGAATCTGCAGTGCCGTGGGATGAGTTTCTAGAAAGCAATTGCCAGCACATTATTGCCATTGAGAGAACGCAGCCTTGGCCCAAAGCCACATTCCTGCAGTGAAGAGAAGATGAGCCGCTAAGGCTGTTCAGCCAGCCTTGAAGCCCAAAGCAAGTGGCTTCCATTCCAGGAGAATGCGAACGTTCCCATCGGTGTGTCACTTCAAGCTTGATGACACAGCATGTTTATCTGAAGCTTCTGCCTACCTCTCAACTACCAGGGAAATACTGCCTCCTTCTGCTAAGAAAGGTTTTCACGTGGGGAGTGCTGTACGTGCAGAAGAGCATTCCCCCGCCGGGCAAAAGTTAGGCCTTGGTGAATCTGGATGGTCCAGAAGTCCAGCATTGTCACAGAAAAAGCTGTCCGTTGTTTTCAGGCTGGAACTAAACATGTAGCTTCCGACTGCCTTAGGGAGACGTATTTGGGAGCCCACAGGTTTCACTTGTGAGGCACAGAGGTGTTTCTCCGAAGAATCCAAATGCCTCCCTGGCTACGCCAGCATGGAATGTAAGGCTGCTTGGAACGGCGTTCCTGAGGCCGTTTGAATGCTGTATGAACGAGAGCTGTGGAGCAATCCAGGCAGGGCTTTGCCATTACCGCTGCACGTTCACAGCCTTAAAGCCAACGAACCCAGTTGCTTCCTGGGACTCAAACACAGCAGAAGATTTGGACGGCATTCAGTGCCCTTTCACAGATGTTACAACGAAGGTGAGTGCACAATGAGTCGTGAAATACCAAACAGTGTTGCAGCCTTCCTCTATCACATGCTTCTTCGCTTCTAGGGCATAGCTAAGCTGACTATGGGAGAAATCTGGACTTTTACTTGAGCACAGGGGTGCCAGTTCTTTGCCGGCAAGCTCCAGTGTGCTCCTGGAGGAGCTCCCAGCAAGGAACCGAGACCAGCATGCCTCAAACGATTACACACACTCAAGTTCTTTCGTGATGTCGTCAGGCAGCAAAGAGAAGATGGGCAGCAGGAGTGATCTTCTGGCAGCTTTCAAACCGCACCTGTCTCGCCTACCACGGACGAAATGAAGGTTTTGCCAGGGTTGCCCGGTTTCAAACTTGAGCTCATAAGGTTATCCTCAGTAGTTTCTGACTACCTCAAGGAAACACACGGGACCCACAGGGCTCTTCCCTGGAGACCCTTTGGGCACAGGGGCCTCTGCATTGGATGAAATGGGTAAGTATTTCAGTACCTTAGGTAGGCCTCGGTGAGCATGGCTGTTGCACATACTTAACAGTGTGAAGTGTGAAAAATGTACTGGTCTTCAGGCTGGATGCAAAGGTTAGCTTTCGCCTCTGTGAGATTGCTATCCTGTGTCCCAGACTGAATCACAAGCACGTTGTGCAGTAACAGTGCAGTTCTGTTTCAGTCACTGAGGACGATCCACTTGCAAAGAGAATCTGCCAGGCGCTGCTTTCGCGAGGCCTTTTGACGACTGGAACACTCTGCCTAGGCATCCAGAAAGGAGTACGTTGCCCTTGCTATGAATGTGAAGAGTGCTCCCGGGGACCTACTTCGCCTAGGCTTCCTCAGAAGCCAGCGACCGCTCTTCTGGCACACAGTGGTCATCATGAGAGATTGGTGCACGATACACTGCCCTATGTGTCCCCAGGGGCATAGCAGAGTTAAGGCACTCCTTTTCAGAGTATGGCTTCGTTGCTACCACTGCACACTCAACTCTACTGATGTGAAACACTGGACCTTACCCCGAGGACTTAGGTCACCTTTCATTTGTATTGATCAGATTCTTGGAGTGCCGTGGGATGAGTTTCTAGAAAGCAATTGCCAGCACATTATTGCCATTGAGAGAACGCAGCCTTGGCCCAAAGCCACATTCCTGCAGTGAAGAGAAGATGAGCCACTAAGGCTGTTTAGGCAGCCTGAAGCCCAAGCAAGTGACTTCCATTCCAGGAGAATAAAAGGCTCCCATCGGTGTCCCACTTTCAAGCTTGATGACACAGCATATTATCTGAAGATTAAGCCTAGCTATGTAGTACTAGGGGAAAGACTGCCTCCTTCTTGCTAAGAAAGGTTTTCACGTGGGGAGTGCTGTACGTGCAGAAGAGCATTCCCCTGCTGGGCAAAAGTTAGGCCTTGGTGAATCTGGATGATCCCAGAAGTCCAGCATTGTCACAGAAAAAGCTGTCCGTTGTTTTCAGGCTGGAACTAAACATCTAGCATCCGACTGCCGTAGGGAGACGTATTTGGGAGCCACAGGTTTCACTGGTGAGGCACAGTGGTGTTTCTCCGAAGAATCCAAATGCCTCCCTGGCTACGCCAGCATGGAATGTAAGGCTGCTTGGAACGGCGTTCCTGAGGCCGTTTGAATGCTGTACAAACGAGAGCTGTCGAGCGATCCGGGCAGATCTTTGCCATTACCGCTGCACGATCACAGCCTGTAAGCCAACGAACCCAGTTGCTTCCTGGGACTCAAACGCAGCTGAAGACTAGGATAGCATTCAGTGCCCTTTCACAGATGTTACAACGAAGGTGAGTGCACAATGAATCGTGAAATACGTAACAGTGTGGCAGCCTTCCTTTAACACATGCTTCTTCGCTCCTAGGCATAGCTCAGCTTACTAAGGGAGAAATTTGGACTTTTACTTGAGCCCAGGGGTGCCAGTTCTTTGCCGCCAAGCTCCAGTGTGCTCCTGGAGGAACTCCCAGCAAGGAACCGAGACCAGCATGCCTCATACGAGTACACTCAAGTTCTTTCGTGATGCCGTCAGGCAACAAAGAAAAGATGGGCAGCAGGAGTGATCTTCTGGCAGCTTTCAAACCGCACCTGTCTCGCCTACCACGGACGAAATGAAGGTTTGCCAGGGTTGCCCGGTTTCAAACTTGAGCTCATAAGGTTATCCTCAGTAGTTTCTGACTACCTCAAGGAAACACACGGGACCCACAGGGCCTCTTCCCTGGAGACCCTTTGGGCACAGGGACCTCTGCATAGGATGAAATGGGTAAGTATTTCAGTACCTTAGGTAGGCTTCGAGGACCATGGCTGTTGCACATACAACAGTGGAAGTGTGAAAAATGTACTGGTCTTCAGGCTGGATGCAAAAGTTAGCTTTCGCCTCTGTGAGAGTGCCATCCTGTGTCCCAGACTGAATCACAAGCACATTGTGCAGTAACAGTGCAGTTCTGTTTCAGTCACTGAGGACGATCCACTTGCAAAGAGAATCTGCCAGGCGCTGCTTTCGCGAGGCCTTTTGACGACTGGAACACTCTGCCTAGGCATCCCAGAAAGGAGTACGTTGCCCTTGCTATGAATGTGAAGACTGCTCCCGGGGACCTACTTCGCCTAGGCTTCCTCAGAAGCCAGCGACCGCTCTTGTAGCACACAGTGGTCATCATGAGAGATTGGTGCACGATACACTGCCCTCTGTGTTCCCAGGGGCATAGCAGAGTTAAGGCACTCCTTTTCAGAGTATGGCTTCGTGGCTACCACTGCACACTCAACTCTGCTGATGTGAAACACTGGACTTTACCTGGTAGACTTAGGTCACCTTTCATTGGTATGGAGCTGAATCTGCAGTGCCGTGGGATGAGTTTCTAGAAAGCAATTGCCAGCACATTATTGCCATTGAGAGAACGCAGCCTTGGCCCAAAGCCACATTCCTGCAGTGAAGAGAAGATGAGCCGCTAAGGCTGTTCAGCCAGCCTTGAAGCCCAAAGCAAGTGGCTTCCATTCCAGGAGAATGCGAACGTTCCCATCGGTGTGTCACTTCAAGCTTGATGACACAGCATGTTTATCTGAAGCTTCTGCCTACCTCTCAACTACCAGGGAAATACTGCCTCCTTCTGCTAAGAAAGGTTTTCACGTGGGGAGTGCTGTACGTGCAGAAGAGCATTCCCCCGCCGGGCAAAAGTTAGGCCTTGGTGAATCTGGATGGTCCCAGAAGTCCAGCATTGTCACAGAAAAAGCTGTCCGTTGTTTTCAGGCTGGAACTAAACATGTAGCTTCCGACTGCCTTAGGGAGACGTATTTGGGAGCCCACAGGTTTCACTTGTGAGGCACAGAGGTGTTTCTCCGAAGAATCCAAATGCCTCCCTGGCTACGCCAGCATGGAATGTAAGGCTGCTTGGAACGGCGTTCCTGAGGCCGTTTGAATGCTGTATGAACGAGAGCTGTGGAGCAATCCAGGCAGGGCTTTGCCATTACCGCTGCACGTTCACAGCCTTAAAGCCAACGAACCCAGTTGCTTCCTGGGACTCAAACACAGCAGAAGATTTGGACGGCATTCAGTGCCCTTTCACAGATGTTACAACGAAGGTGAGTGCACAATGAGTCGTGAAATACCAAACAGTGTTGCAGCCTTCCTCTATCACATGCTTCTTCGCTTCTAGGGCATAGCTAAGCTGACTATGGGAGAAATCTGGACTTTTACTTGAGCACAGGGGTGCCAGTTCTTTGCCGGCAAGCTCCAGTGTGCTCCTGGAGGAGCTCCCAGCAAGGAACCGAGACCAGCATGCCTCAAACGATTACACTCAAGTTCTTTCGTGATGTCGTCAGGCAGCAAAGAGAAGATGGGCAGCAGGAGTGATCTTCTGGCAGCTTTCAAACCGCACCTGTCTCGCCTACCACGGACGAAATGAAGGTTTTGCCAGGGTTGCCCGGTTTCAAACTTGAGCTCATAAGGTTATCCTCAGTAGTTTCTGACTACCTCAAGGAAACACACGGGACCCACAGGGCTCTTCCCTGGAGACCCTTTGGGCACAGGGGCCTCTGCATTGGATGAAATGGGTAAGTATTTCAGTACCTTAGGTAGGCCTCGGTGAGCATGGCTGTTGCACATACTTAACAGTGTGAAGTGTGAAAAATGTACTGGTCTTCAGGCTGGATGCAAAGGTTAGCTTTCGCCTCTGTGAGATTGCTATCCTGTGTCCCAGACTGAATCACAAGCACGTTGTGCAGTAACAGTGCAGTTCTGTTTCAGTCACTGAGGACGATCCACTTGCAAAGAGAATCTGCCAGGCGCTGCTTTCGCGAGGCCTTTTGACGACTGGAACACTCTGCCTAGGCATCCCAGAAAGGAGTACGTGCCCTTGCTCTGAATGTGAAGAGTGCTCCCGGGGACCTACTTCGCCTAGGCTTCCTCAGAAGCCAGCGACCGCTCTTCTGGCACACAGTGGTCATCATGAGAGATTGGTGCACGATACACTGCCCTATGTGTCCCCAGGGGCATAGCAGAGTTAAGGCACTCCTTTTCAGAGTATGGCTTCGTTGCTACCACTGCACACTCAACTCTACTGATGTGAAACACTGGACCTTACCCCGAGGACTTAGGTCACCTTTCATTTGTATTGATCTGATTCTGGAGTGCCGTGGGATGAGTTTCTAGAAAGCAATTGCCAGCACATTATTGCCATTGAGAGAACGCAGCCTTGGCCCAAAGCCACATTCCTGCAGTGAAGAGAAGATGAGCCACTAAGGCTGTTTAGGCAGCCTGAAGCCCAAGCAAGTGACTTCCATTCCAGGAGAATAAAAGGCTCCCATCGGTGTCCCACTTTCAAGCTTGATGACACAGCATATTATCTGAAGATTAAGCCTAGCTATGTAGTACTAGGGAAAGACTGCCTCCTTCTGCTAAGAAAGGTTTTCACGTGGGGAGTGCTGTACGTGCAGAAGAGCATTCCCCTGCTGGGCAAAAGTTAGGCCTTGGTGAATCTGGATGATCCCAGAAGTCCAGCATTGTCACAGAAAAAGCTGTCCGTTGTTTTCAGGCTGGAACTAAACATCTAGCATCCGACTGCCGTAGGGAGACGTATTTGGGAGCCCACAGGTTTCACTGGTGAGGCACAGTGGTGTTTCTCCGAAGAATCCAAATGCCTCCCTGGCTACGCCAGCATGGAATGTAAGGCTGCTTGGAACGGCGTTCCTGAGGCCGTTTGAATGCTGTACAAACGAGAGCTGTCGAGCGATCTGGGCAGATCTTTGCCATTACCGCTGCACGATCACAGCCTGTAAGCCAACGAACCCAGTTGCTTCCTGGGACTCAAACGCAGCTGAAGACTAGGATAGCATTCAGTGCCCTTTCACAGATGTTACAACGAAGGTGAGTGCACAATGAATCGTGAAATACGTAACAGTGTGGCAGCCTTCCTTTAACACATGCTTCTTCGCTCCTAGGGCATAGCTCAGCTTACTAAGGGAGAAATTGGGACTTTTACTTGAGCCCAGGGGTGCCAGTTCTTTGCCGCCAAGCTCCAGTGTGCTCCTGGAGGAACTCCCAGCAAGGAACCGAGACCAGCATGCCTCATACGAGTACACTCAAGTTCTTTCGTGATGCCGTCAGGCAACAAAGAAAAGATGGGCAGCAGGAGTGATCTTCTGGCAGCTTTCAAACCGCACCTGTCTCGCCTACCACGGACGAAATGAAGGTTTTGCCAGGGTTGCCCGGTTTCAAACTTGAGCTCATAAGGTTATCCTCAGTAGTTTCTGACTACCTCAAGGAAACACACGGGACCCACAGGGCTCTTCCCTGGAGACCCTTTGGGCACAGGGACCTCTGCATAGGATGAAATGGGTAAGTATTTCAGTACCTTAGGTAGGCTTCGAGGACCATGGCTGTTGCACATACAACAGTGGAAGTGTGAAAAATATACTGGTCTTCAGGCTGGATGCAAAGGTTAGCTTTCGCCTCTGTGAGAGTGCCATCCTGTGTCCCAGACTGAATCACAAGCACATTGTGCAGTAACAGTGCAGTTCTGTTTCAGTCACTGAGGACGATCCACTTGCAAAGAGAATCTGCCAGGCGCTGCTTTCGCGAGGCCTTTTGACGACTGGAACACTCTGCCTAGGCATCCCAGAAAGGAGTACGTTGCCCTTGCTATGAATGTGAAGACTGCTCCCGGGGACCTACTTCGCCTAGGCTTCCTCAGAAGCCAGCGACCGCTCTTGTAGCACACAGTGGTCATCATGAGAGATTGGTGCACGATACACTGCCCTCTGTGTTCCCAGGGGCATAGCAGAGTTAAGGCACTCCTTTTCAGAGTATGGCTTCGTGGCTACCACTGCACACTCAACTCTGCTGATGTGAAACACTGGACTTTACCTGGTAGACTTAGGTCACCTTTCATTTGTATGGAGCTGAATCTGCAGTGCCGTGGGATGAGTTTCTAGAAAGCAATTGCCAGCACATTATTGCCATTGAGAGAACGCAGCCTTGGCCCAAAGCCACATTCCTGCAGTGAAGAGAAGATGAGCCGCTAAGGCTGTTCAGCCAGCCTTGAAGCCCAAAGCAAGTGGCTTCCATTCCAGGAGAATGCGAACGTTCCCATCGGTGTGTCACTTCAAGCTTGATGACACAGCATGTTTATCTGAAGCTTCTGCCTACCTCTCAACTACCAGGAAATACTGCCTCCTTCTGCTAAGAAAGGTTTTCACGTGGGGAGTGCTGTACGTGCAGAAGAGCATTCCCCCGCCGGGCAAAAGTTAGGCCTTGGTGAATCTGGATGGTCCCAGAAGTCCAGCATTGTCACAGAAAAAGCTGTCCTTGTTTTCAGGCTGGAACTAAACATGTAGCTTCCGACTGCCTTAGGGAGACGTATTTGGGAGCCCACAGGTTTCACTTGTGAGGCACAGAGGTGTTTTCTCCGAAGAATCCAAATGCCTCCCTGGCTACGCCAGCATGGAATGTAAGGCTGCTTGGAACGGCGTTCCTGAGGCCGTTTGAATGCTGTATGAACGAGAGCTGTGGAGCAATCCAGGCAGGGGCTTTGCCATTACCGCTGCACGTTCACAGCCTTAAAGCCAACGAACCCAGTTGCTTCCTGGGACTCAAACACAGCAGAAGATTTGGACGGCATTCAGTGCCCTTTCACAGATGTTACAACGAAGGTGAGTGCACAATGAGTCGTGAAATACCAAACAGTGTTGCAGCCTTCCTCTATCACATGCTTCTTCGCTTCTAGGGCATAGCTAAGCTGACTATGGGAGAAATCTGGACTTTTACTTGAGCACAGGGGTGCCAGTTCTTTGCCGGCAAGCTCCAGTGTGCTCCTGGAGGAGCTCCCAGCAAGGAACCGAGACCAGCATGCCTCAAACGATTACACACACTCAAGTTCTTTCGTGATGTCGTCAGGCAGCAAAGAGAAGATGGGCAGCAGGAGTGATCTTCTGGCAGCTTTCAAAACCGCACCTGTCTCGCCTACCACGGACGAAATGAAGGTTTTGCCAGGGTTGCCCGGTTTCAAACTTGAGCTCATAAGGTTATCCTCAGTAGTTTCTGACTACCTCAAGGAAACACACGGGACCCACAGGGCTCTTCCCTGGAGACCTTTGGGCACAGGGGCCTCTGCATTGGATGAAATGGGTAAGTATTTCAGTACCTTAGGTAGGCCTCGGTGAGCATGGCTGTTGCACATACTTAACAGTGTGAAGTGTGAAAAATGTACTGGTCTTCAGGCTGGATGCAAAGGTTAGCTTTCGCCTCTGTGAGATTGCTATCCTGTGTCCCAGACTGAATCACAAGCACGTTGTGCAGTAACAGTGCAGTTCTGTTTCAGTCACTGAGGACGATCCACTTGCAAAAGAGAATCTGCCAGGCGCTGCTTTCGCGAGGCCTTTTGACGACTGGAACACTCTGCCTAGGCATCCCAGAAAGGAGTACGTTGCCCTTGCTATGAATGTGAAGAGTGCTCCCGGGGACCTACTTCGCCTAGGCTTCCTCAGAAGCCAGCGACCGCTCTTCTGGCACACAGTGGTCATCATGAGAGATTGGTGCACGATACACTGCCCTATGTGTCCCCAGGGGCATAGCAGAGTTAAGGCACTCCTTTTCAGAGTATGGCTTCGTTGCTACCACTGCACACTCAACTCTACTGATGTGAAACACTGGACCTTACCCCGAGGACTTAGGTCACCTTTCATTTGTATTGATCAGATTCTGGAGTGCGTGGGATGAGTTTCTAGAAAGCAATTGCCAGCACATTATTGCATTGAGAGAACGCAGCCTTGGCCCAAAGCCACATTCCTGCAGTGAAGAGAAGATGAGCCACTAAGGCTGTTTAGGCAGCCTGAAGCCCAAGCAAGTGACTTCCATTCCAGGAGAATAAAAGGCTCCCATCGGTGTCCCACTTTCAAGCTTGATGACACAGCATATTATCTGAAGATTAAGCCTAGCTATGTAGTACTAGGGAAAGACTGCCTCCTTCTGCTAAGAAAGGTTTTCACGTGGGGAGTGCTGTACGTGCAGAAGAGCATTCCCCTGCTGGGCAAAAGTTAGGCCTTGGTGAATCTGGATGATCCCAGAAGTCCAGCATTGTCACAGAAAAAGCTGTCCGTTGTTTCAGGCTGGAACTAAACATCTAGCATCCGACTGCCGTAGGGAGACGTATTTGGGAGCCCACAGGTTTCACTGGTGAGGCACAGTGGTGTTTCTCCGAAGAATCCAAATGCCTCCCTGGCTACGCCAGCATGGAATGTAAGGCTGCTTGGAACGGCGTTCCTGAGGCCGTTTGAATGCTGTACAAACGAGAGCTGTCGAGCGATCCGGGCAGATCTTTGCCATTACCGCTGCACGATCACAGCCTGTAAGCCAACGAACCCAGTTGCTTCCTGGGACTCAAACGCAGCTGAAGACTAGGATAGCATTCAGTGCCCTTTCACAGATGTTACAACGAAGGTGAGTGCACAATGAATCGTGAAATACGTAACAGTGTGGCAGCCTTCCTTTAACACATGCTTCTTCGCTCCTAGGGCATAGCTCAGCTTACTAAGGGAGAAATTTGGACTTTTACTTGAGCCCAGGGGTGCCAGTTCTTTGCCGCCAAGCTCCAGTGTGCTCCTGGAGGAACTCCCAGCAAGGAACCGAGACCAGCATGCCTCATACGAGTACACTCAAGTTCTTTCGTGATGCCGTCAGGCAACAAAGAAAAGATGGGCAGCAGGAGTGATCTTCTGGCAGCTTTCAAACCGCACCTGTCTCGCCTACCACGGACGAAATGAAGGTTTTGCCAGGGTTGCCCGGTTTCAAACTTGAGCTCATAAGGTTATCCTCAGTAGTTTCTGACTACCTCAAGGAAACACACGGACCCACAGGGCTCTTCCCTGGAGACCCTTTGGGCACAGGGACCTCTGCATAGGATGAAATGGGTAAGTATTTCAGTACCTTAGGTAGGCTTCGAGGACCATGGCTGTTGCACATACAACAGTGGAAGTGTGAAAAATGTACTGGTCTTCAGGCTGGATGCAAAAGTTAGCTTTCGCCTCTGTGAGAGTGCCATCCTGTGTCCCAGACTGAATCACAAGCACATTGTGCAGTAACAGTGCAGTTCTGTTTCAGTCACTGAGGACGATCCACTTGCAAAGAGAATCTGCCAGGCGCTGCTTTCGCGAGGCCTTTTGACGACTGGAACACTCTGCCTAGGCATCCCAGAAAGGAGTACGTTGCCCTTGCTATGAATGTGAAGACTGCTCCCGGGGACCTACTTCGCCTAGGCTTCCTCAGAAGCCAGCGACCGCTCTTGTAGCACACAGTGGTCATCATGAGAGATTGGTGCACGATACACTGCCCTATGTGTTCCCAGGGGCATAGCAGAGTTAAGGCACTCCTTTTCAGAGTATGGCTTCGTGGCTACCACTGCACACTCAACTCTGCTGATGTGAAACACTGGACTTTACCTGGTAGACTTAGGTCACCTTTCATTTGTATGGAGCTGAATCTGCAGTGCCGTGGGGATGAGTTTCTAGAAAGCAATTGCCAGCACATTATTGCCATTGAGAGAACGCAGCCTTGGCCCAAAGCCACATTCCTGCAGTGAAGAGAAGATGAGCCGCTAAGGCTGTTCAGCCAGCCTTGAAGCCCAAAGCAAGTGGCTTCCATTCCAGGAGAATGCGAACGTTCCCATCGGTGTGTCACTTGAAGCTTGATGACACAGCATGTTTATCTGAAGCTTCTGCCTACCTCTCAACTACCAGGGAAATACTGCCTCCTTCTGCTAAGAAAGGTTTTCACGTGGGGAGTGCTGTACGTGCAGAAGAGCATTCCCCCGCCGGGCAAAAGTTAGGCCTTGGTGAATCTGGATGGTCCCAGAAGTCCAGCATTGTCACAGAAAAAGCTGTCCGTTGTTTTCAGGCTGGAACTAAACATGTAGCTTCCGACTGCCTTAGGGAGACGTATTTGGGAGCCCACAGGTTTCACTTGTGAGGCACAGAGGTGTTTCTCCGAAGAATCCAAATGCCTCCCTGGCTACGCCAGCATGGAATGTAAGGCTGCTTGGAACGGCGTTCCTGAGGCCGTTTGAATGCTGTATGAACGAGAGCTGTGGAGCAATCCAGGCAGGGCTTTGCCATTACCGCTGCACGTTCCACAGCCTTAAAGCCAACGAACCCAGTTGCTTCCTGGGACTCAAACACAGCAGAAGATTTGGACGGCATTCAGTGCCCTTTCACAGATGTTACAACGAAGGTGAGTGCACAATGAGTCGTGAAATACCAAACAGTGTTGCAGCCTTCCTCTATCACATGCTTCTTCGCTTCTAGGGCATAGCTAAGGCTGACTATGGGAGAAATCTGGACTTTTACTTGAGCACAGGGTGCCAGTTCTTTGCCGGCAAGCTCCAGTGTGCTCCTGGAGGAGCTCCCAGCAAGGAACCGAGACCAGCATGCCTCAAACGATTACACTCAAGTTCTTTCGTGATGTCGTCAGGCAGCAAAGAGAAGATGGGCAGCAGGAGTGATCTTCTGGCAGCTTTCAAACCGCACCTGTCTCGCCTACCACGGACGAAATGAAGGTTTTGCCAGGGTTGCCCGGTTTCAAACTTGAGCTCATAAGGTTATCCTCAGTAGTTTCTGACTACCTCAAGGAAACACACGGGACCCACAGGGCTCTTCCCTGGAGACCCTTTGGGCACAGGGGCCTCTGCATTGGATGAAAATGGGTAAGTATTTCAGTACCTTAGGTAGGCCTCGGTGAGCATGGCTGTTGCACATACTTAACAGTGTGAAGTGTGAAAAATGTACTGGTCTTCAGGCTGGATGCAAAGGTTAGCTTTCGCCTCTGTGAGATTGCTATCCTGTGTCCCAGACTGAATCACAAGCACGTTGTGCAGTAACAGTGCAGTTCTGTTTCAGTCACTGAGGACGATCCACTTGCAAAGAGAATCTGCCAGGCGCTGCTTTCGCGAGGCCTTTTGACGACTGGAACACTCTGCCTAGGCATCCCAGAAAGGAGTACGTTGCCCTTGCTATGAATGTGAAGAGTGCTCCCGGGGACCTACTTCGCCTAGGCTTCCTCAGAAGCCAGCGACCGCTCTTCTGGCACACAGTGGTCATCATGAGAGATTGGTGCACGATACACTGCCCTATGTGTCCCCAGGGGCATAGCAGAGTTAAGGCACTCCTTTTCAGAGTATGGCTTCGTTGCTACCACTGCACACTCAACTCTACTGATGTGAAACACTGGACCTTACCCGAGGACTTAGGTCACCTTTCATTTGTATTGATCAGATTCTGGAGTGCCGTGGGATGAGTTTCTAGAAGCAATTGCCAGCACATTATTGCCATTGAGAGAACGCAGCCTTGGCCCAAAGCCACATTCCTGCAGTGAAGAGAAGATGAGCCACTAAGGCTGTTTAGGCAGCCCTGAAGCCCAAGCAAGTGACTTCCATTCCAGGAGAATAAAAGGCTCCCATCGGTGTCCCACTTTCAAGCTTGATGACACAGCATATTATCTGAAGATTAAGCCTAGCTATGTAGTACTAGGGAAAGACTGCCTCCTTCTGCTAAGAAAGGTTTTCACGTGGGGAGTGCTGTACGTGCAGAAGAGCATTCCCCTGCTGGGCAAAAGTTAGGCCTTGGTGAATCTGGATGATCCCAGAAGTCCAGCATTGTCACAGAAAAAGCTGTCCGTTGTTTTCAGGCTGGGAACTAAACATCTAGCATCCGACTGCCGTAGGGAGACGTATTTGGGAGCCCACAGGTTTCACTGGTGAGGCACAGTGGTGTTTCTCCGAAGAATCCAAATGCCTCCCTGGCTACGCCAGCATGGAATGTAAGGCTGCTTGGAACGGCGTTCCTGAGGCCGTTTGAATGCTGTACAAACGAGAGCTGTCGAGCGATCCGGGCAGATCTTTGCCATTACCGCTGCACGATCACAGCCTGTAAGCCAACGAACCCAGTTGCTTCCTGGACTCAAACGCCAGCTGAAGACTAGGATAGCATTCAGTGCCCTTTCACAGATGTTACAACGAAGGTGAGTGCACAATGAATCGTGAAATACGTAACAGTGTGGCAGCCTTCCTTTAACACATGCTTCTTCGCTCCTAGGGCATAGCTCAGCTTACTAAGGGAGAAATTTGGACTTTTACTTGAGCCCAGGGGTGCCAGTTCTTTGCCGCCAAGCTCCAGTGTGCTCCTGGAGGAACTCCCAGCAAGGAACCGAGACCAGCATGCCTCATACGAGTACACTCAAGTTCTTTCGTGATGCCGTCAGGCAACAAAGAAAAGATGGGCAGCAGGAGTGATCTTCTGGCAGCTTTCAAACCGCACCTGTCTCGCCTACCACGGACGAAATGAAGGTTTTGCCAGGGTTGCCCGGTTTCAAACTTGAGCTCATAAGGTTATCCTCAGTAGTTTCTGACTACCTCAAGGAAACACACGGGACCCACAGGGCTCTTCCCTGGAGACCCTTTGGGGCACAGGGACCTCTGCATAGGATGAAATGGGTAAGTATTTCAGTACCTTAGGTAGGCTTCGAGGACCATGGCTGTTGCACATACAACAGTGGAAGTGTGAAAAATGTACTGGTCTTCAGGCTGGATGCAAAAGTTAGCTTTCGCCTCTGTGAGAGTGCCATCCTGTGTCCCAGACTGAATCACAAGCACATTGTGCAGTAACAGTGCAGTTCTGTTTCAGTCACTGAGGACGATCCACTTGCAAAGAGAATCTGCCAGGCGCTGCTTTCGCGAGGCCTTTTGACGACTGGAAACACTCTGCCTAGGCATCCCAGAAAGGAGTACGTTGCCCTTGCTATGAATGTGAAGACTGCTCCCGGGGACCTACTTCGCCTAGGCTTCCTCAGAAGCCAGCGACCGCTCTTGTAGCACACAGTGGTCATCATGAGAGATTGGTGCACGATACACTGCCCTATGTGTTCCCAGGGGCATAGCAGAGTTAAGGCACTCCTTTTCAGAGTATGGCTTCGTGGCTACCACTGCACACTCAACTCTGCTGATGTGAAACACTGGACTTTACCTGGTAGACTTAGGTCACCTTTCATTTGTATGGAGCTGAATCTGCAGTGCCGTGGGATGAGTTTCTAGAAAGCAATTGCCAGCACATTATTGCCATTGAGAGAACGCAGCCTTGGCCCAAAGCCACATTCCTGCAGTGAAGAGAAGATGAGCCGCTAAGGCTGTTCAGCCAGCCTTGAAGCCCAAAGCAAGTGGCTTCCATTCCAGGAGAATGCGAACGTTCCCATCGGTGTGTCACTTGAAGCTTGATGACACAGCATGTTTATCTGAAGCTTCTGCCTACCTCTCAACTACCAGGGAAATACTGCCTCCTTCTGCTAAGAAAGGTTTTCACGTGGGGAGTGCTGTACGTGCAGAAGAGCATTCCCCCGCCGGGCAAAAGTTAGGCCTTGGTGAATCTGGATGGTCCCAGAAGTCCAGCATTGTCACAGAAAAAGCTGTCCGTTGTTTTCAGGCTGGAACTAAACATGTAGCTTCCGACTGCCTTAGGGAGACGTATTTGGGAGCCCACAGGTTTCACTTGTGAGGCACAGAGGTGTTTCTCCGAAGAATCCAAATGCCTCCCTGGCTACGCCAGCATGGAATGTAAGGCTGCTTGGAACGGCGTTCCTGAGGCCGTTTGAATGCTGTATGAACGAGAGCTGTGGAGCAATCCAGGCAGGGCTTTGCCATTACCGCTGCACGTTCACAGCCTTAAAGCCAACGAACCCAGTTGCTTCCTGGGACTCAAACACAGCAGAAGATTTGGACGGCATTCAGTGCCCTTTCACAGATGTTACAACGAAGGTGAGTGCACAATGAGTCGTGAAATACCAAACAGTGTTGCAGCCTTCCTCTATCACATGCTTCTTCGCTTCTAGGGCATAGCTAAGCTGACTATGGGAGAAATCTGGACTTTTACTTGAGCACAGGGGTGCCAGTTCTTTGCCGGCAAGCTCCAGTGTGCTCCTGGAGGAGCTCCCAGCAAGGAACCGAGACCAGCATGCCTCAAACGATTACACACACTCAAGTTCTTTCGTGATGTCGTCAGGCAGCAAAGAGAAGATGGGCAGCAGGAGTGATCTTCTGGCAGCTTTCAAACCGCACCTGTCTCGCCTACCACGGACGAAATGAAGGTTTTGCCAGGGTTGCCCGGTTTCAAACTTGAGCTCATAAGGTTATCCTCAGTAGTTTCTGACTACCTCAAGGAAACACACGGGACCCACAGGGCTCTTCCCTGGAGACCCTTTGGGCACAGGGGCCTCTGCATTGGATGAAATGGGTAAGTATTTCCAGTACCTTAGGTAGGCCTCGGTGAGCATGGCTGTTGCACATACTTAACAGTGTGAAGTGTGAAAAATGTACTGGTCTTCAGGCTGGATGCAAAGGTTAGCTTTCGCCTCTGTGAGATTGCTATCCTGTGTCCCCAGACTGAATCACAAGCACGTTGTGCAGTAACAGTGCAGTTCTGTTTCAGTCACTGAGGACGATCCACTTGCAAAGAGAAATCTGCCAGGCGCTGCTTTCGCGAGGCCTTTTGACGACTGGAACACTCTGCCTAGGCATCCCAGAAAGGAGTACGTTGCCCTTGCTATGAATGTGAAGAGTGCTCCCGGGGACCTACTTCGCCTAGGCTTCCTCAGAAGCCAGCGACCGCTCTTCTGGCACACAGTGGTCATCATGAGAGATTGGTGCACGATACACTGCCCTATGTGTCCCCAGGGGCATAGCAGAGTTAAGGCACTCCTTTTCAGAGTATGGCTTCGTTGCTACCACTGCACACTCAACTCTACTGATGTGAAACACTGGACCTTACCCCGAGGACTTAGGTCACCTTTCATTTGTATTGATCAGATTCTGGAGTGCCGTGGGATGAGTTTCTAGAAAGCAATTGCCAGCACATTATTGCCATTGAGAGAACGCAGCCTTGGCCCAAAGCCACATTCCTGCAGTGAAGAGAAGATGAGCCACTAAGGCTGTTTAGGCAGCCTGAAGCCCAAGCAAGTGACTTCCATTCCAGGAGAATAAAAGGCTCCCATCGGTGTCCCACTTTCAAGCTTGATGACACAGCATATTATCTGAAGATTAAGCCTAGCTATGTAGTACTAGGGAAAGACTGCCTCCTTCTGCTAAGAAAGGTTTTCACGTGGGGAGTGCTGTACGTGCAGAAGAGCATTCCCCTGCTGGGCAAAAGTTAGGCCTTGGTGAATCTGGATGATCCCAGAAGTCAGCATTGTCACAGAAAAAGCTGTCCGTTGTTTTCAGGCTGGAACTAAACATCTAGCATCCGACTGCCGTAGGGAGACGTATTTGGGAGCCCACAGGTTTCACTGGTGAGGCACAGTGTGTTTCTCCGAAGAATCCAAATGCCTCCCTGGCTACGCCAGCATGGAATGTAAGGCTGCTTGGAACGGCGTTCCTGAGGCCGTTTGAATGCTGTACAAACGAGAGCTGTCGAGCGATCCGGGCAGATCTTTGCCATTACCGCTGCACGATCACAGCCTGTAAGCCAACGAACCCAGTTGCTTCCTGGGACTCAAACGCAGCTGAAGACTAGGATAGCATTCAGTGCCCTTTCACAGATGTTACAACGAAGGTGAGTGCACAATGAATCGTGAAATACGTAACAGTGTGGCAGCCTTCCTTTAACACATGCTTCTTCGCTCCTAGGGCATAGCTCAGCTTACTAAGGGAGAAATTTGGACTTTTACTTGAGCCCAGGGGTGCCAGTTCTTTGCCGCCAAGCTCCAGTGTGCTCCTGGAGGAACTCCCAGCAAGGAACCGAGACCAGCATGCCTCATACGAGTACACTCAAGTTCTTTCGTGATGCCGTCAGGCAACAAAGAAAAGATGGGCAGCAGGAGTATTCTTCTGGCAGCTTTCAAACCGCACCTGTCTCGCCTACCACGGACGAAATGAAGGTTTTGCCAGGGTTGCCCGGTTTCAAACTTGAGCTCATAAGTTATCCTCAGTAGTTTCTGACTACCTCAAGGAAACACACGGGACCCACAGGGCTCTTCCCTGGAGACCCTTTGGGCACAGGGACCTCTGCATAGGATGAAATGGGTAAGTATTTCAGTACCTTAGGTAGGCTTCGAGGACCATGGCTGTTGCACATACAACAGTGGAAGTGTGAAAAATGTACTGGTCTTCAGGCTGGATGCAAAAGTTAGCTTTCGCCTCTGTGAGAGTGCCATCCTGTGTCCCAGACTGAATCACAAGCACATTGTGCAGTAACAGTGCAGTTCTGTTTCAGTCACTGAGGACGATCCACTTGCAAAGAGAATCTGCCAGGCGCTGCTTTCGCGAGGCCTTTTGACGACTGGAACACTCTGCCTAGGCATCCCAGAAAGGAGTACGTTGCCCTTGCTATGAATGTGAAGACTGCTCCCGGGGACCTACTTCGCCTAGGCTTCCTCAGAAGCCAGCGACCGCTCTTGTAGCACACAGTGGTCATCATGAGAGATTGGTGCACGATACACTGCCCTATGTGTTTCCCAGGGGCATAGCAGAGTTAAGCACTCCTTTTCAGAGTATGGCTTCTGGCTACCACTGCACACTCAACTCTGCTGATGTGAAACACTGGACTTTACCTGGTAGACTTAGGTCACCTTTCATTTGTATGGAGCTGAATCTGCAGTGCCGTGGGATGAGTTTCTAGAAAGCAATTGCCAGCACATTATTGCCATTGAGAGACGCAGCCTTGGCCCAAAGCCACATTCCTGCAGTGAAGAGAAGATGAGCCGCTAAGGCTGTTCAGCCAGCCTTGAAGCCCAAAGCAAGTGGCTTCCATTCCAGGAGAATGCGAACGTTCCCATCGGTGTCACTTCAAGCTTGATGACACAGCATGTTTATCTGAAGCTTCTGCCTACCTCTCAACTACCAGGGAAATACTGCCTCCTTCTGCTAAGAAAGGTTTTCACGTGGGGAGTGCTGTACGTGCAGAAGAGCATTCCCCCGCCGGGCAAAAGTTAGGCCTTGGTGAATCTGGATGGTCCCAGAAGTCCAGCATTGTCACAGAAAAAGCTGTCCGTTGTTTTCAGGCTGGAACTAAACATGTAGCTTCCGACTGCCTTAGGGAGACGTATTTGGGAGCCCACAGGTTTCACTTGTGAGGCACAGAGGTGTTTCTCCGAAGAATCCAAATGCCTCCCTGGCTACGCCAGCATGGAATGTAAGGCTGCTTGGAACGGCGTTCCTGAGGCCGTTTGAATGCTGTATGAACGAGAGCTGTGGAGCAATCCAGGCAGGGCTTTGCCATTACCGCTGCACGTTCACAGCCTTAAAGCCAACGAACCCAGTTGCTTCCTGGGACTCAAACACAGCAGAAGATTTGGACGGCATTCAGTGCCCTTTCACAGATGTTACAACGAAGGTGAGTGCACAATGAGTCGTGAAATACCAAACAGTGTTGCAGCCTTCCTCTATCACATGCTTCTTCGCTTCTAGGGCATAGCTAAGCTGACTATGGGAGAAATCTGGACTTTTACTTGAGCACAGGGGTGCCAGTTCTTTGCCGGCAAGCTCCAGTGTGCTCCTGGAGGAGCTCCCAGCAAGGAACCGAGACCAGCATGCCTCAAACGATTACACACACTCAAGTTCTTTCGTGATGTCGTCAGGCAGCAAAGAGAAGATGGGCAGCAGGAGTGATCTTCTGGCAGCTTTCAAACCGCACCTGTCTCGCCTACCACGGACGAAATGAAGGTTTTGCCAGGGTTGCCCGGTTTCAAACTTGAGCTCATAAGGTTATCCTCAGTAGTTTCTGACTACCTCAAGGAAACACACGGGACCCACAGGGCTCTTCCCTGGAGACCCTTTGGGCACAGGGGCCTCTGCATTGGATGAAATGGGTAAGTATTTCAGTACCTTAGGTAGGCCTCGGTGAGCATGGCTGTTGCACATACTTAACAGTGTGAAGTGTGAAAAATGTACTGGTCTTCAGGCTGGATGCAAAGGTTAGCTTTCGCCTCTGTGAGATTGCTATCCTGTGTCCCAGACTGAATCACAAGCACGTTGTGCAGTAACAGTGCAGTTCTGTTTCAGTCACTGAGGACGATCCACTTGCAAAGAGAATCTGCCAGGCGCTGCTTTCGCGAGGCCTTTTGACGACTGGAACACTCTGCCTAGGCATCCCAGAAAGGAGTACGTTGCCCTTGCTATGAATGTGAAGAGTGCTCCCGGGGACCTACTTCGCCTAGGCTTCCTCAGAAGCCAGCGACCGCTCTTCTGGCACACAGTGGTCATCATGAGAGATTGGGTGCACGATACACTGCCCTATGTGTCCCCAGGGGCATAGCAGAGTTAAGGCACTCCTTTTCAGAGTATGGCTTCGTTGCTACCACTGCACACTCAACTCTACTGATGTGAAACACTGGACCTTACCCCGAGGACTTAGGTCACCTTTCATTTGTATTGATCAGATTCTGGAGTGCCGTGGGATGAGTTTCTAGAAAGCAATTGCCAGCACATTATTGCCATTGAGAGAACGCAGCCTTGGCCCAAAGCCACATTCCTGCAGTGAAGAGAAGATGAGCCACTAAGGCTGTTTAGGCAGCCTGAAGCCCAAGCAAGTGACTTCCATTCCAGGAGAATAAAAGGCTCCCATCGGTGTCCCACTTTCAAGCTTGATGACACAGCATATTATCTGAAGATTAAGCCTAGCTATGTAGTACTAGGGAAAGACTGCCTCCTTCTGCTAAGAAAGGTTTTCACGTGGGGAGTGCTGTACGTGCAGAAGAGCATTCCCCTGCTGGGCAAAAGTTAGGCCTTGGTGAATCTGGATGATCCCAGAAGTCCAGCATTGTCACAGAAAAAGCTGTCCGTTGTTTTCAGGCTGGAACTAAACATCTAGCATCCGACTGCCGTAGGGAGACGTATTTGGGAGCCCACAGGTTTCACTGGTGAGGCACAGTGGTGTTTCTCCGAAGAATCCAAATGCCTCCCTGGCTACGCCAGCATGGAATGTAAGGCTGCTTGGAACGGCGTTCCTGAGGCCGTTTGAATGCTGTACAAACGAGAGCTGTCGAGCGATCCGGGCAGATCTTTGCCATTACCGCTGCACGATCACAGCCTGTAAGCCAACGAACCCAGTTGCTTCCTGGGACTCAAACGCAGCTGAAGACTAGGATAGCATTCAGTGCCCTTTCACAGATGTTACAACGAAGGTGAGTGCACAATGAATCGTGAAATACGTAACAGTGTGGCAGCCTTCCTTTAACACATGCTTCTTCGCTCCTAGGGCATAGCTCAGCTTACTAAGGGAGAAATTGGGACTTTTACTTGAGCCCAGGGGTGCCAGTTCTTTGCCGCCAAGCTCCAGTGTGCTCCTGGAGGAACTCCCAGCAAGGAACCGAGACCAGCATGCCTCATACGAGTACACTCAAGTTCTTTCGTGATGCCGTCAGGCAACAAAGAAAAGATGGGCAGCAGGAGTGATCTTCTGGCAGCTTTCAAACCGCACCTGTCTCGCCTACCACGGACGAAATGAAGGTTTTGCCAGGGTTGCCCGGTTTCAAACTTGAGCTCATAAGGTTATCCTCAGTAGTTTCTGACTACCTCAAGGAAACACACGGGACCCACAGGGCTCTTCCCTGGAGACCCTTTGGGCACAGGGACCTCTGCATAGGATGAAATGGGTAAGTATTTCAGTACCTTAGGTAGGCTTCGGAGGACCATGGCTGTTGCACATACAACAGTGGAAGTGTGAAAAATATACTGGTCTTCAGGCTGGATGCAAAAGTTAGCTTTCGCCTCTGTGAGAGTGCCATCCTGTGTCCCAGACTGAATCACAAGCACATTGTGCAGTAACAGTGCAGTTCTGTTTCAGTCACTGAGGACGATCCACTTGCAAAGAGAATCTGCCAGGCGCTGCTTTCGCGAGGCCTTTTGACGACTGGAACACTCTGCCTAGGCATCCCAGAAAGGAGTACGTTGCCCTTGCTATGAATGTGAAGACTGCTCCCGGGGACCTACTTCGCCTAGGCTTCCTCAGAAGCCAGCGACCGCTCTTGTAGCACACAGTGGTCATCATGAGAGATTGGTGCACGATACACTGCCCTATGTGTTCCCAGGGCATAGCAGAGTAAGGCACTCCTTTTCAGAGTATGGCTTCGTGGCTACCACTGCACACTCAACTCTGCTGATGTGAAACACTGGACTTTACCTGGTAGACTTAGGTCACCTTTCATTTGTATGGAGCTGAATCTGCAGTGCCGTGGGATGAGTTTCTAGAAAGCAATTGCCAGCACATTATTGCCATTGAGAGAACGCAGCCTTGGCCCAAAGCCACATTCCTGCAGTGAAGAGAAGATGAGCCGCTAAGGCTGTTCAGCCAGCCTTGAAGCCCAAAGCAAGTGGCTTCCATTCCAGGAGAATGCGAACGTTCCCATCGGTGTGTCACTTGAAGCTTGATGACACAGCATGTTTATCTGAAGCTTCTGCCTACCTCTCAACTACCAGGGAAATACTGCCTCCTTCTGCTAAGAAAGGTTTTCACGTGGGGAGTGCTGTACGTGCAGAAGAGCATTCCCCCGCCGGGCAAAAGTTAGGCCTTGGTGAATCTGGATGGTCCCAGAAGTCCAGCATTGTCACAGAAAAAGCTGTCCGTTGTTTTCAGGCTGGAACTAAACATGTAGCTTCCGACTGCCTTAGGGAGACGTATTTGGGAGCCCACAGGTTTCACTTGTGAGGCACAGAGGTGTTTCTCCGAAGAATCCAAATGCCTCCCTGGCTACGCCAGCATGGAATGTAAGGCTGCTTGGAACGGCGTTCCTGAGGCCGTTTGAATGCTGTATGAACGAGAGCTGTGGAGCAATCCAGGCAGGGCTTTGCCATTACCGCTGCACGTTCACAGCCTTAAAGCCAACGAACCCAGTTGCTTCCTGGGACTCAAACACAGCAGAAGATTTGGACGGCATTCAGTGCCCTTTCACAGATGTTACAACGAAGGTGAGTGCACAATGAGTCGTGAAATACCAAACAGTGTTGCAGCCTTCCTCTATCACATGCTTCTTCGCTTCTAGGGCATAGCTAAGCTGACTATGGGAGAAATCTGGACTTTTACTTGAGCACAGGGGTGCCAGTTCTTTGCCGGCAAGCTCCAGTGTGCTCCTGGAGGAGCTCCCAGCAAGGAACCGAGACCAGCATGCCTCAAACGATTACACACACTCAAGTTCTTTCGTGATGTCGTCAGGCAGCAAAGAGAAGATGGGCAGCAGGAGTGATCTTCTGGCAGCTTTCAAACCGCACCTGTCTCGCCTACCACGGACGAAATGAAGGTTTTGCCAGGGTTGCCCGGTTTCAAACTTGAGCTCATAAGGTTATCCTCAGTAGTTTCTGACTACCTCAAGGAAACACACGGGACCCACAGGGCTCTTCCCTGGAGACCCTTTGGGCACAGGGGCCTCTGCATTGGATGAAATGGGTAAGTATTTCAGTACCTTAGGTAGGCCTCGGTGAGCATGGCTGTTGCACATACTTAACAGTGTGAAGTGTGAAAAATGTACTGGTCTTCAGGCTGGATGCAAAGGTTAGCTTTCGCCTCTGTGAGATTGCTATCCTGTGTCCCAGACTGAATCACAAGCACGTTGTGCAGTAACAGTGCAGTTCTGTTTCAGTCACTGAGGACGATCCACTTGCAAAGAGAATCTGCCAGGCGCTGCTTTCGCGAGGCCTTTTGACGACTGGAACACTCTGCCTAGGCATCCCAGAAAGGAGTACGTTGCCCTTGCTATGAATGTGAAGAGTGCTCCCGGGGACCTACTTCGCCTAGGCTTCCTCAGAAGCCAGCGACCGCTCTTCTGGCACACAGTGGTCATCATGAGAGATTGGTGCACGATACACTGCCCTATGTGTCCCCAGGGGCATAGCAGAGTTAAGGCACTCCTTTTCAGAGTATGGCTTCGTTGCTACCACTGCACACTCAACTCTACTGATGTGAAACACTGGACCTTACCCCGAGGACTTAGGTCACCTTTCATTTGTATTGATCAGATTCTGGAGTGCCGTGGGATGAGTTTCTAGAAAGCAATTGCCAGCACATTATTGCCATTGAGAGAACGCAGCCTTGGCCCAAAGCCACATTCCTGCAGTGAAGAGAAGATGAGCCACTAAGGCTGTTTAGGCAGCCTGAAGCCCAAGCAAGTGACTTCCATTCCAGGAGAATAAAAGGCTCCCATCGGTGTCCCACTTTCAAGCTTGATGACACAGCATATTATCTGAAGATTAAGCCTAGCTATGTAGTACTAGGGAAAGACTGCCTCCTTCTGCTAAGAAAGGTTTTCACGTGGGGAGTGCTGTACGTGCAGAAGAGCATTCCCCTGCTGGGCAAAAGTTAGGCCTTGGTGAATCTGGATGATCCCAGAAGTCCAGCATTGTCACAGAAAAAGCTGTCCGTTGTTTTCAGGCTGGAACTAAACATCTAGCATCCGACTGCCGTAGGGAGACGTATTTGGGAGCCCACAGGTTTCACTGGTGAGGCACAGTGGTGTTTCTCCGAAGAATCCAAATGCCTCCCTGGCTACGCCAGCATGGAATGTAAGGCTGCTTGGAACGGCGTTCCTGAGGCCGTTTGAATGCTGTACAAACGAGAGCTGTCGAGCGATCCGGGCAGATCTTTGCCATTACCGCTGCACGATCACAGCCTGTAAGCCAACGAACCCAGTTGCTTCCTGGGACTCAAACGCAGCTGAAGACTAGGATAGCATTCAGTGCCCTTTCACAGATGTTACAACGAAGGTGAGTGCACAATGAATCGTGAAATACGTAACAGTGTGGCAGCCTTCCTTTAACACATGCTTCTTCGCTCCTAGGGCATAGCTCAGCTTACTAAGGGAGAAATTGGGACTTTTACTTGAGCCCAGGGGTGCCAGTTCTTTGCCGCCAAGCTCCAGTGTGCTCCTGGAGGAACTCCCAGCAAGGAACCGAGACCAGCATGCCTCATACGAGTACACTCAAGTTCTTTCGTGATGCCGTCAGGCAACAAAGAAAAGATGGGCAGCAGGAGTGATCTTCTGGCAGCTTTCAAACCGCACCTGTCTCGCCTACCACGGACGAAATGAAGGTTTTGCCAGGGTTGCCCGGTTTCAAACTTGAGCTCATAAGGTTATCCTCAGTAGTTTCTGACTACCTCAAGGAAACACACGGGACCCACAGGGCTCTTCCCTGGAGACCCTTTGGGCACAGGGACCTCTGCATAGGATGAAATGGGTAAGTATTTCAGTACCTTAGGTAGGCTTCGAGGACCATGGCTGTTGCACATACAACAGTGGAAGTGTGAAAAATATACTGGTCTTCAGGCTGGATGCAAAAGTTAGCTTTCGCCTCTGTGAGAGTGCCATCCTGTGTCCCAGACTGAATCACAAGCACATTGTGCAGTAACAGTGCAGTTCTGTTTCAGTCACTGAGGACGATCCACTTGCAAAGAGAATCTGCCAGGCGCTGCTTTCGCGAGGCCTTTTGACGACTGGAACACTCTGCCTAGGCATCCCAGAAAGGAGTACGTTGCCCTTGCTATGAATGTGAAGACTGCTCCCGGGGACCTACTTCGCCTAGGCTTCCTCAGAAGCCAGCGACCGCTCTTGTAGCACACAGTGGTCATCATGAGAGATTGGTGCACGATACACTGCCCTATGTGTTCCCAGGGGCATAGCAGAGTTAAGGCACTCCTTTTCAGAGTATGGCTTCGTGGCTACCACTGCACACTCAACTCTGCTGATGTGAAACACTGGACTTTACCTGGTAGACTTAGGTCACCTTTCATTTGTATGGAGCTGAATCTGCAGTGCCGTGGGATGAGTTTCTAGAAAGCAATTGCCAGCACATTATTGCCATTGAGAGAACGCAGCCTTGGCCCAAAGCCACATTCCTGCAGTGAAGAGAAGATGAGCCGCTAAGGCTGTTCAGCCAGCCTTGAAGCCCAAAGCAAGTGGCTTCCATTCCAGGAGAATGCGAACGTTCCCATCGGTGTGTCACTTGAAGCTTGATGACACAGCATGTTTATCTGAAGCTTCTGCCTACCTCTCAACTACCAGGGAAATACTGCCTCCTTCTGCTAAGAAAGGTTTTCACGTGGGGAGTGCTGTACGTGCAGAAGAGCATTCCCCCGCCGGGCAAAAGTTAGGCCTTGGTGAATCTGGATGGTCCCAGAAGTCCAGCATTGTCACAGAAAAAGCTGTCCGTTGTTTTCAGGCTGGAACTAAACATGTAGCTTCCGACTGCCTTAGGGAGACGTATTTGGGAGCCCACAGGTTTCACTTGTGAGGCACAGAGGTGTTTCTCCGAAGAATCCAAATGCCTCCCTGGCTACGCCAGCATGGAATGTAAGGCTGCTTGGAACGGCGTTCCTGAGGCCGTTTGAATGCTGTATGAACGAGAGCTGTGGAGCAATCCAGGCAGGGCTTTGCCATTACCGCTGCACGTTCACAGCCTTAAAGCCAACGAACCCAGTTGCTTCCTGGGACTCAAACACAGCAGAAGATTTGGACGGCATTCAGTGCCCTTTCACAGATGTTACAACGAAGGTGAGTGCACAATGAGTCGTGAAATACCAAACAGTGTTGCAGCCTTCCTCTATCACATGCTTCTTCGCTTCTAGGGCATAGCTAAGCTGACTATGGGAGAAATCTGGACTTTTACTTGAGCACAGGGGTGCCAGTTCTTTGCCGGCAAGCTCCAGTGTGCTCCTGGAGGAGCTCCCAGCAAGGAACCGAGACCAGCATGCCTCAAACGATTACACACACTCAAGTTCTTTCGTGATGTCGTCAGGCAGCAAAGAGAAGATGGGCAGCAGGAGTGATCTTCTGGCAGCTTTCAAACCGCACCTGTCTCGCCTACCACGGACGAAATGAAGGTTTTGCCAGGGTTGCCCGGTTTCAAACTTGAGCTCATAAGGTTATCCTCAGTAGTTTCTGACTACCTCAAGGAAACACACGGGACCCACAGGGCTCTTCCCTGGAGACCCTTTGGGCACAGGGGCCTCTGCATTGGATGAAATGGGTAAGTATTTCAGTACCTTAGGTAGGCCTCGGTGAGCATGGCTGTTGCACATACTTAACAGTGTGAAGTGTGAAAAATGTACTGGTCTTCAGGCTGGATGCAAAGGTTAGCTTTCGCCTCTGTGAGATTGCTATCCTGTGTCCCAGACTGAATCACAAGCACGTTGTGCAGTAACAGTGCAGTTCTGTTTCAGTCACTGAGGACGATCCACTTGCAAAGAGAATCTGCCAGGCGCTGCTTTCGCGAGGCCTTTTGACGACTGGAACACTCTGCCTAGGCATCCCAGAAAGGAGTACGTTGCCCTTGCTATGAATGTGAAGAGTGCTCCCGGGGACCTACTTCGCCTAGGCTTCCTCAGAAGCCAGCGACCGCTCTTCTGGCACACAGTGGTCATCATGAGAGATTGGTGCACGATACACTGCCCTATGTGTCCCCAGGGGCATAGCAGAGTTAAGGCACTCCTTTTCAGAGTATGGCTTCGTTGCTACCACTGCACACTCAACTCTACTGATGTGAAACACTGGACCTTACCCCGAGGACTTAGGTCACCTTTCATTTGTATTGATCAGATTCTGGAGTGCCGTGGGATGAGTTTCTAGAAAGCAATTGCCAGCACATTATTGCCATTGAGAGAACGCAGCCTTGGCCCAAAGCCACATTCCTGCAGTGAAGAGAAGATGAGCCACTAAGGCTGTTTAGGCAGCCTGAAGCCCAAGCAAGTGACTTCCATTCCAGGAGAATAAAAGGCTCCCATCGGTGTCCCACTTTCAAGCTTGATGACACAGCATATTATCTGAAGATTAAGCCTAGCTATGTAGTACTAGGGAAAGACTGCCTCCTTCTGCTAAGAAAGGTTTTCACGTGGGGAGTGCTGTACGTGCAGAAGAGCATTCCCCTGCTGGGCAAAAGTTAGGCCTTGGTGAATCTGGATGATCCCAGAAGTCCAGCATTGTCACAGAAAAAGCTGTCCGTTGTTTTCAGGCTGGAACTAAACATCTAGCATCCGACTGCCGTAGGGAGACGTATTTGGGAGCCCACAGGTTTCACTGGTGAGGCACAGTGGTGTTTCTCCGAAGAATCCAAATGCCTCCCTGGCTACGCCAGCATGGAATGTAAGGCTGCTTGGAACGGCGTTCCTGAGGCCGTTTGAATGCTGTACAAACGAGAGCTGTCGAGCGATCCGGGCAGATCTTTGCCATTACCGCTGCACGATCACAGCCTGTAAGCCAACGAACCCAGTTGCTTCCTGGGACTCAAACGCAGCTGAAGACTAGGATAGCATTCAGTGCCCTTTCACAGATGTTACAACGAAGGTGAGTGCACAATGAATCGTGAAATACGTAACAGTGTGGCAGCCTTCCTTTAACACATGCTTCTTCGCTCCTAGGGCATAGCTCAGCTTACTAAGGGAGAAATTGGGACTTTTACTTGAGCCCAGGGGTGCCAGTTCTTTGCCGCCAAGCTCCAGTGTGCTCCTGGAGGAACTCCCAGCAAGGAACCGAGACCAGCATGCCTCATACGAGTACACTCAAGTTCTTTCGTGATGCCGTCAGGCAACAAAGAAAAGATGGGCAGCAGGAGTGATCTTCTGGCAGCTTTCAAACCGCACCTGTCTCGCCTACCACGGACGAAATGAAGGTTTTGCCAGGGTTGCCCGGTTTCAAACTTGAGCTCATAAGGTTATCCTCAGTAGTTTCTGACTACCTCAAGGAAACACACGGGACCCACAGGGCTCTTCCCTGGAGACCCTTTGGGCACAGGGACCTCTGCATAGGATGAAATGGGTAAGTATTTCAGTACCTTAGGTAGGCTTCGAGGACCATGGCTGTTGCACATACAACAGTGGAAGTGTGAAAAATATACTGGTCTTCAGGCTGGATGCAAAAGTTAGCTTTCGCCTCTGTGAGAGTGCCATCCTGTGTCCCAGACTGAATCACAAGCACATTGTGCAGTAACAGTGCAGTTCTGTTTCAGTCACTGAGGACGATCCACTTGCAAAGAGAATCTGCCAGGCGCTGCTTTCGCGAGGCCTTTTGACGACTGGAACACTCTGCCTAGGCATCCCAGAAAGGAGTACGTTGCCCTTGCTATGAATGTGAAGACTGCTCCCGGGGACCTACTTCGCCTAGGCTTCCTCAGAAGCCAGCGACCGCTCTTGTAGCACACAGTGGTCATCATGAGAGATTGGTGCACGATACACTGCCCTATGTGTTCCCAGGGGCATAGCAGAGTTAAGGCACTCCTTTTCAGAGTATGGCTTCGTGGCTACCACTGCACACTCAACTCTGCTGATGTGAAACACTGGACTTTACCTGGTAGACTTAGGTCACCTTTCATTTGTATGGAGCTGAATCTGCAGTGCCGTGGGATGAGTTTCTAGAAAGCAATTGCCAGCACATTATTGCCATTGAGAGAACGCAGCCTTGGCCCAAAGCCACATTCCTGCAGTGAAGAGAAGATGAGCCGCTAAGGCTGTTCAGCCAGCCTTGAAGCCCAAAGCAAGTGGCTTCCATTCCAGGAGAATGCGAACGTTCCCATCGGTGTGTCACTTGAAGCTTGATGACACAGCATGTTTATCTGAAGCTTCTGCCTACCTCTCAACTACCAGGGAAATACTGCCTCCTTCTGCTAAGAAAGGTTTTCACGTGGGGAGTGCTGTACGTGCAGAAGAGCATTCCCCCGCCGGGCAAAAGTTAGGCCTTGGTGAATCTGGATGGTCCCAGAAGTCCAGCATTGTCACAGAAAAAGCTGTCCGTTGTTTTCAGGCTGGAACTAAACATGTAGCTTCCGACTGCCTTAGGGAGACGTATTTGGGAGCCCACAGGTTTCACTTGTGAGGCACAGAGGTGTTTCTCCGAAGAATCCAAATGCCTCCCTGGCTACGCCAGCATGGAATGTAAGGCTGCTTGGAACGGCGTTCCTGAGGCCGTTTGAATGCTGTATGAACGAGAGCTGTGGAGCAATCCAGGCAGGGCTTTGCCATTACCGCTGCACGTTCACAGCCTTAAAGCCAACGAACCCAGTTGCTTCCTGGGACTCAAACACAGCAGAAGATTTGGACGGCATTCAGTGCCCTTTCACAGATGTTACAACGAAGGTGAGTGCACAATGAGTCGTGAAATACCAAACAGTGTTGCAGCCTTCCTCTATCACATGCTTCTTCGCTTCTAGGGCATAGCTAAGCTGACTATGGGAGAAATCTGGACTTTTACTTGAGCACAGGGGTGCCAGTTCTTTGCCGGCAAGCTCCAGTGTGCTCCTGGAGGAGCTCCCAGCAAGGAACCGAGACCAGCATGCCTCAAACGATTACACACACTCAAGTTCTTTCGTGATGTCGTCAGGCAGCAAAGAGAAGATGGGCAGCAGGAGTGATCTTCTGGCAGCTTTCAAACCGCACCTGTCTCGCCTACCACGGACGAAATGAAGGTTTTGCCAGGGTTGCCCGGTTTCAAACTTGAGCTCATAAGGTTATCCTCAGTAGTTTCTGACTACCTCAAGGAAACACACGGGACCCACAGGGCTCTTCCCTGGAGACCCTTTGGGCACAGGGGCCTCTGCATTGGATGAAATGGGTAAGTATTTCAGTACCTTAGGTAGGCCTCGGTGAGCATGGCTGTTGCACATACTTAACAGTGTGAAGTGTGAAAAATGTACTGGTCTTCAGGCTGGATGCAAAGGTTAGCTTTCGCCTCTGTGAGATTGCTATCCTGTGTCCCAGACTGAATCACAAGCACGTTGTGCAGTAACAGTGCAGTTCTGTTTCAGTCACTGAGGACGATCCACTTGCAAAGAGAATCTGCCAGGCGCTGCTTTCGCGAGGCCTTTTGACGACTGGAACACTCTGCCTAGGCATCCCAGAAAGGAGTACGTTGCCCTTGCTATGAATGTGAAGAGTGCTCCCGGGGACCTACTTCGCCTAGGCTTCCTCAGAAGCCAGCGACCGCTCTTCTGGCACACAGTGGTCATCATGAGAGATTGGTGCACGATACACTGCCCTATGTGTCCCCAGGGGCATAGCAGAGTTAAGGCACTCCTTTTCAGAGTATGGCTTCGTTGCTACCACTGCACACTCAACTCTACTGATGTGAAACACTGGACCTTACCCCGAGGACTTAGGTCACCTTTCATTTGTATTGATCAGATTCTGGAGTGCCGTGGGATGAGTTTCTAGAAAGCAATTGCCAGCACATTATTGCCATTGAGAGAACGCAGCCTTGGCCCAAAGCCACATTCCTGCAGTGAAGAGAAGATGAGCCACTAAGGCTGTTTAGGCAGCCTGAAGCCCAAGCAAGTGACTTCCATTCCAGGAGAATAAAAGGCTCCCATCGGTGTCCCACTTTCAAGCTTGATGACACAGCATATTATCTGAAGATTAAGCCTAGCTATGTAGTACTAGGGAAAGACTGCCTCCTTCTGCTAAGAAAGGTTTTCACGTGGGGAGTGCTGTACGTGCAGAAGAGCATTCCCCTGCTGGGCAAAAGTTAGGCCTTGGTGAATCTGGATGATCCCAGAAGTCCAGCATTGTCACAGAAAAAGCTGTCCGTTGTTTTCAGGCTGGAACTAAACATCTAGCATCCGACTGCCGTAGGGAGACGTATTTGGGAGCCCACAGGTTTCACTGGTGAGGCACAGTGGTGTTTCTCCGAAGAATCCAAATGCCTCCCTGGCTACGCCAGCATGGAATGTAAGGCTGCTTGGAACGGCGTTCCTGAGGCCGTTTGAATGCTGTACAAACGAGAGCTGTCGAGCGATCCGGGCAGATCTTTGCCATTACCGCTGCACGATCACAGCCTGTAAGCCAACGAACCCAGTTGCTTCCTGGGACTCAAACGCAGCTGAAGACTAGGATAGCATTCAGTGCCCTTTCACAGATGTTACAACGAAGGTGAGTGCACAATGAATCGTGAAATACGTAACAGTGTGGCAGCCTTCCTTTAACACATGCTTCTTCGCTCCTAGGGCATAGCTCAGCTTACTAAGGGAGAAATTGGGACTTTTACTTGAGCCCAGGGGTGCCAGTTCTTTGCCGCCAAGCTCCAGTGTGCTCCTGGAGGAACTCCCAGCAAGGAACCGAGACCAGCATGCCTCATACGAGTACACTCAAGTTCTTTCGTGATGCCGTCAGGCAACAAAGAAAAGATGGGCAGCAGGAGTGATCTTCTGGCAGCTTTCAAACCGCACCTGTCTCGCCTACCACGGACGAAATGAAGGTTTTGCCAGGGTTGCCCGGTTTCAAACTTGAGCTCATAAGGTTATCCTCAGTAGTTTCTGACTACCTCAAGGAAACACACGGGACCCACAGGGCTCTTCCCTGGAGACCCTTTGGGCACAGGGACCTCTGCATAGGATGAAATGGGTAAGTATTTCAGTACCTTAGGTAGGCTTCGAGGACCATGGCTGTTGCACATACAACAGTGGAAGTGTGAAAAATGTACTGGTCTTCAGGCTGGATGCAAAAGTTAGCTTTCGCCTCTGTGAGAGTGCCATCCTGTGTCCCAGACTGAATCACAAGCACATTGTGCAGTAACAGTGCAGTTCTGTTTCAGTCACTGAGGACGATCCACTTGCAAAGAGAATCTGCCAGGCACTGCTTTCGCGAGGCCTTTTGACGACTGGAACACTCTGCCTAGGCATCCCAGAAAGGAGTACGTTGCCCTTGCTATGAATGTGAAGACTGCTCCCGGGGACCTACTTCGCCTAGGCTTCCTCAGAAGCCAGCGACCGCTCTTGTAGCACACAGTGGTCATCATGAGAGATTGGTGCACGATACACTGCCCTATGTGTTCCCAGGGGCATAGCAGAGTTAAGGCACTCCTTTTCAGAGTATGGCTTCGTGGCTACCACTGCACACTCAACTCTGCTGATGTGAAACACTGGACTTTACCTGGTAGACTTAGGTCACCTTTCATTTGTATGGAGCTGAATCTGCAGTGCCGTGGGATGAGTTTCTAGAAAGCAATTGCCAGCACATTATTGCCATTGAGAGAACGCAGCCTTGGCCCAAAGCCACATTCCTGCAGTGAAGAGAAGATGAGCCGCTAAGGCTGTTCAGCCAGCCTTGAAGCCCAAAGCAAGTGGCTTCCATTCCAGGAGAATGCGAACGTTCCCATCGGTGTGTCACTTGAAGCTTGATGACACAGCATGTTTATCTGAAGCTTCTGCCTACCTCTCAACTACCAGGGAAATACTGCCTCCTTCTGCTAAGAAAGGTTTTCACGTGGGGAGTGCTGTACGTGCAGAAGAGCATTCCCCCGCCGGGCAAAAGTTAGGCCTTGGTGAATCTGGATGGTCCCAGAAGTCCAGCATTGTCACAGAAAAAGCTGTCCGTTGTTTTCAGGCTGGAACTAAACATGTAGCTTCCGACTGCCTTAGGGAGACGTATTTGGGAGCCCACAGGTTTCACTTGTGAGGCACAGAGGTGTTTCTCCGAAGAATCCAAATGCCTCCCTGGCTACGCCAGCATGGAATGTAAGGCTGCTTGGAACGGCGTTCCTGAGGCCGTTTGAATGCTGTATGAACGAGAGCTGTGGAGCAATCCAGGCAGGGCTTTGCCATTACCGCTGCACGTTCACAGCCTTAAAGCCAACGAACCCAGTTGCTTCCTGGGACTCAAACACAGCAGAAGATTTGGACGGCATTCAGTGCCCTTTCACAGATGTTACAACGAAGGTGAGTGCACAATGAGTCGTGAAATACCAAACAGTGTTGCAGCCTTCCTCTATCACATGCTTCTTCGCTTCTAGGGCATAGCTAAGCTGACTATGGGAGAAATCTGGACTTTTACTTGAGCACAGGGGTGCCAGTTCTTTGCCGGCAAGCTCCAGTGTGCTCCTGGAGGAGCTCCCAGCAAGGAACCGAGACCAGCATGCCTCAAACGATTACACACACTCAAGTTCTTTCGTGATGTCGTCAGGCAGCAAAGAGAAGATGGGCAGCAGGAGTGATCTTCTGGCAGCTTTCAAACCGCACCTGTCTCGCCTACCACGGACGAAATGAAGGTTTTGCCAGGGTTGCCCGGTTTCAAACTTGAGCTCATAAGGTTATCCTCAGTAGTTTCTGACTACCTCAAGGAAACACACGGGACCCACAGGGCTCTTCCCTGGAGACCCTTTGGGCACAGGGGCCTCTGCATTGGATGAAATGGGTAAGTATTTCAGTACCTTAGGTAGGCCTCGGTGAGCATGGCTGTTGCACATACTTAACAGTGTGAAGTGTGAAAAATGTACTGGTCTTCAGGCTGGATGCAAAGGTTAGCTTTCGCCTCTGTGAGATTGCTATCCTGTGTCCCAGACTGAATCACAAGCACGTTGTGCAGTAACAGTGCAGTTCTGTTTCAGTCACTGAGGACGATCCACTTGCAAAGAGAATCTGCCAGGCGCTGCTTTCGCGAGGCCTTTTGACGACTGGAACACTCTGCCTAGGCATCCCAGAAAGGAGTACGTTGCCCTTGCTATGAATGTGAAGAGTGCTCCCGGGGACCTACTTCGCCTAGGCTTCCTCAGAAGCCAGCGACCGCTCTTCTGGCACACAGTGGTCATCATGAGAGATTGGTGCACGATACACTGCCCTATGTGTCCCCAGGGGCATAGCAGAGTTAAGGCACTCCTTTTCAGAGTATGGCTTCGTTGCTACCACTGCACACTCAACTCTACTGATGTGAAACACTGGACCTTACCCCGAGGACTTAGGTCACCTTTCATTTGTATTGATCAGATTCTGGAGTGCCGTGGGATGAGTTTCTAGAAAGCAATTGCCAGCACATTATTGCCATTGAGAGAACGCAGCCTTGGCCCAAAGCCACATTCCTGCAGTGAAGAGAAGATGAGCCACTAAGGCTGTTTAGGCAGCCTGAAGCCCAAGCAAGTGACTTCCATTCCAGGAGAATAAAAGGCTCCCATCGGTGTCCCACTTTCAAGCTTGATGACACAGCATATTATCTGAAGATTAAGCCTAGCTATGTAGTACTAGGGAAAGACTGCCTCCTTCTGCTAAGAAAGGTTTTCACGTGGGGAGTGCTGTACGTGCAGAAGAGCATTCCCCTGCTGGGCAAAAGTTAGGCCTTGGTGAATCTGGATGATCCCAGAAGTCCAGCATTGTCACAGAAAAAGCTGTCCGTTGTTTTCAGGCTGGAACTAAACATCTAGCATCCGACTGCCGTAGGGAGACGTATTTGGGAGCCCACAGGTTTCACTGGTGAGGCACAGTGGTGTTTCTCCGAAGAATCCAAATGCCTCCCTGGCTACGCCAGCATGGAATGTAAGGCTGCTTGGAACGGCGTTCCTGAGGCCGTTTGAATGCTGTACAAACGAGAGCTGTCGAGCGATCCGGGCAGATCTTTGCCATTACCGCTGCACGATCACAGCCTGTAAGCCAACGAACCCAGTTGCTTCCTGGGACTCAAACGCAGCTGAAGACTAGGATAGCATTCAGTGCCCTTTCACAGATGTTACAACGAAGGTGAGTGCACAATGAATCGTGAAATACGTAACAGTGTGGCAGCCTTCCTTTAACACATGCTTCTTCGCTCCTAGGGCATAGCTCAGCTTACTAAGGGAGAAATTTGGACTTTTACTTGAGCCCAGGGGTGCCAGTTCTTTGCCGCCAAGCTCCAGTGTGCTCCTGGAGGAACTCCCAGCAAGGAACCGAGACCAGCATGCCTCATACGAGTACACTCAAGTTCTTTCGTGATGCCGTCAGGCAACAAAGAAAAGATGGGCAGCAGGAGTGATCTTCTGGCAGCTTTCAAACCGCACCTGTCTCGCCTACCACGGACGAAATGAAGGTTTTGCCAGGGTTGCCCGGTTTCAAACTTGAGCTCATAAGGTTATCCTCAGTAGTTTCTGACTACCTCAAGGAAACACACGGGACCCACAGGGCTCTTCCCTGGAGACCCTTTGGGCACAGGGACCTCTGCATAGGATGAAATGGGTAAGTATTTCAGTACCTTAGGTAGGCTTCGAGGACCATGGCTGTTGCACATACAACAGTGGAAGTGTGAAAAATGTACTGGTCTTCAGGCTGGATGCAAAAGTTAGCTTTCGCCTCTGTGAGAGTGCCATCCTGTGTCCCAGACTGAATCACAAGCACATTGTGCAGTAACAGTGCAGTTCTGTTTCAGTCACTGAGGACGATCCACTTGCAAAGAGAATCTGCCAGGCACTGCTTTCGCGAGGCCTTTTGACGACTGGAACACTCTGCCTAGGCATCCCAGAAAGGAGTACGTTGCCCTTGCTATGAATGTGAAGACTGCTCCCGGGGACCTACTTCGCCTAGGCTTCCTCAGAAGCCAGCGACCGCTCTTGTAGCACACAGTGGTCATCATGAGAGATTGGTGCACGATACACTGCCCTATGTGTTCCCAGGGGCATAGCAGAGTTAAGGCACTCCTTTTCAGAGTATGGCTTCGTGGCTACCACTGCACACTCAACTCTGCTGATGTGAAACACTGGACTTTACCTGGTAGACTTAGGTCACCTTTCATTTGTATGGAGCTGAATCTGCAGTGCCGTGGGATGAGTTTCTAGAAAGCAATTGCCAGCACATTATTGCCATTGAGAGAACGCAGCCTTGGCCCAAAGCCACATTCCTGCAGTGAAGAGAAGATGAGCCGCTAAGGCTGTTCAGCCAGCCTTGAAGCCCAAAGCAAGTGGCTTCCATTCCAGGAGAATGCGAACGTTCCCATCGGTGTGTCACTTGAAGCTTGATGACACAGCATGTTTATCTGAAGCTTCTGCCTACCTCTCAACTACCAGGGAAATACTGCCTCCTTCTGCTAAGAAAGGTTTTCACGTGGGGAGTGCTGTACGTGCAGAAGAGCATTCCCCCGCCGGGCAAAAGTTAGGCCTTGGTGAATCTGGATGGTCCCAGAAGTCCAGCATTGTCACAGAAAAAGCTGTCCGTTGTTTTCAGGCTGGAACTAAACATGTAGCTTCCGACTGCCTTAGGGAGACGTATTTGGGAGCCCACAGGTTTCACTTGTGAGGCACAGAGGTGTTTCTCCGAAGAATCCAAATGCCTCCCTGGCTACGCCAGCATGGAATGTAAGGCTGCTTGGAACGGCGTTCCTGAGGCCGTTTGAATGCTGTATGAACGAGAGCTGTGGAGCAATCCAGGCAGGGCTTTGCCATTACCGCTGCACGTTCACAGCCTTAAAGCCAACGAACCCAGTTGCTTCCTGGGACTCAAACACAGCAGAAGATTTGGACGGCATTCAGTGCCCTTTCACAGATGTTACAACGAAGGTGAGTGCACAATGAGTCGTGAAATACCAAACAGTGTTGCAGCCTTCCTCTATCACATGCTTCTTCGCTTCTAGGGCATAGCTAAGCTGACTATGGGAGAAATCTGGACTTTTACTTGAGCACAGGGGTGCCAGTTCTTTGCCGGCAAGCTCCAGTGTGCTCCTGGAGGAGCTCCCAGCAAGGAACCGAGACCAGCATGCCTCAAACGATTACACACACTCAAGTTCTTTCGTGATGTCGTCAGGCAGCAAAGAGAAGATGGGCAGCAGGAGTGATCTTCTGGCAGCTTTCAAACCGCACCTGTCTCGCCTACCACGGACGAAATGAAGGTTTTGCCAGGGTTGCCCGGTTTCAAACTTGAGCTCATAAGGTTATCCTCAGTAGTTTCTGACTACCTCAAGGAAACACACGGGACCCACAGGGCTCTTCCCTGGAGACCCTTTGGGCACAGGGGCCTCTGCATTGGATGAAATGGGTAAGTATTTCAGTACCTTAGGTAGGCCTCGGTGAGCATGGCTGTTGCACATACTTAACAGTGTGAAGTGTGAAAAATGTACTGGTCTTCAGGCTGGATGCAAAGGTTAGCTTTCGCCTCTGTGAGATTGCTATCCTGTGTCCCAGACTGAATCACAAGCACGTTGTGCAGTAACAGTGCAGTTCTGTTTCAGTCACTGAGGACGATCCACTTGCAAAGAGAATCTGCCAGGCGCTGCTTTCGCGAGGCCTTTTGACGACTGGAACACTCTGCCTAGGCATCCCAGAAAGGAGTACGTTGCCCTTGCTATGAATGTGAAGAGTGCTCCCGGGGACCTACTTCGCCTAGGCTTCCTCAGAAGCCAGCGACCGCTCTTCTGGCACACAGTGGTCATCATGAGAGATTGGTGCACGATACACTGCCCTATGTGTCCCCAGGGGCATAGCAGAGTTAAGGCACTCCTTTTCAGAGTATGGCTTCGTTGCTACCACTGCACACTCAACTCTACTGATGTGAAACACTGGACCTTACCCCGAGGACTTAGGTCACCTTTCATTTGTATTGATCAGATTCTGGAGTGCCGTGGGATGAGTTTCTAGAAAGCAATTGCCAGCACATTATTGCCATTGAGAGAACGCAGCCTTGGCCCAAAGCCACATTCCTGCAGTGAAGAGAAGATGAGCCACTAAGGCTGTTTAGGCAGCCTGAAGCCCAAGCAAGTGACTTCCATTCCAGGAGAATAAAAGGCTCCCATCGGTGTCCCACTTTCAAGCTTGATGACACAGCATATTATCTGAAGATTAAGCCTAGCTATGTAGTACTAGGGAAAGACTGCCTCCTTCTGCTAAGAAAGGTTTTCACGTGGGGAGTGCTGTACGTGCAGAAGAGCATTCCCCTGCTGGGCGAAAGTTAGGCCTTGGTGAATCTGGATGATCCCAGAAGTCCAGCATTGTCACAGAAAAAGCTGTCCGTTGTTTTCAGGCTGGAACTAAACATCTAGCATCCGACTGCCGTAGGGAGACGTATTTGGGAGCCCACAGGTTTCACTGGTGAGGCACAGTGGTGTTTCTCCGAAGAATCCAAATGCCTCCCTGGCTACGCCAGCATGGAATGTAAGGCTGCTTGGAACGGCGTTCCTGAGGCCGTTTGAATGCTGTACAAACGAGAGCTGTCGAGCGATCCGGGCAGATCTTTGCCATTACCGCTGCACGATCACAGCCTGTAAGCCAACGAACCCAGTTGCTTCCTGGGACTCAAACGCAGCTGAAGACTAGGATAGCATTCAGTGCCCTTTCACAGATGTTACAACGAAGGTGAGTGCACAATGAATCGTGAAATACGTAACAGTGTGGCAGCCTTCCTTTAACACATGCTTCTTCGCTCCTAGGGCATAGCTCAGCTTACTAAGGGAGAAATTTGGACTTTTACTTGAGCCCAGGGGTGCCAGTTCTTTGCCGCCAAGCTCCAGTGTGCTCCTGGAGGAACTCCCAGCAAGGAACCGAGACCAGCATGCCTCATACGAGTACACTCAAGTTCTTTCGTGATGCCGTCAGGCAACAAAGAAAAGATGGGCAGCAGGAGTGATCTTCTGGCAGCTTTCAAACCGCACCTGTCTCGCCTACCACGGACGAAATGAAGGTTTTGCCAGGGTTGCCCGGTTTCAAACTTGAGCTCATAAGGTTATCCTCAGTAGTTTCTGACTACCTCAAGGAAACACACGGGACCCACAGGGCTCTTCCCTGGAGACCCTTTGGGCACAGGGACCTCTGCATAGGATGAAATGGGTAAGTATTTCAGTACCTTAGGTAGGCTTCGAGGACCATGGCTGTTGCACATACAACAGTGGAAGTGTGAAAAATGTACTGGTCTTCAGGCTGGATGCAAAAGTTAGCTTTCGCCTCTGTGAGAGTGCCATCCTGTGTCCCAGACTGAATCACAAGCACATTGTGCAGTAACAGTGCAGTTCTGTTTCAGTCACTGAGGACGATCCACTTGCAAAGAGAATCTGCCAGGCGCTGCTTTCGCGAGGCCTTTTGACGACTGGAACACTCTGCCTAGGCATCCCAGAAAGGAGTACGTTGCCCTTGCTATGAATGTGAAGACTGCTCCCGGGGACCTACTTCGCCTAGGCTTCCTCAGAAGCCAGCGACCGCTCTTGTAGCACACAGTGGTCATCATGAGAGATTGGTGCACGATACACTGCCCTATGTGTTCCCAGGGGCATAGCAGAGTTAAGGCACTCCTTTTCAGAGTATGGCTTCGTGGCTACCACTGCACACTCAACTCTGCTGATGTGAAACACTGGACTTTACCTGGTAGACTTAGGTCACCTTTCATTTGTATGGAGCTGAATCTGCAGTGCCGTGGGATGAGTTTCTAGAAAGCAATTGCCAGCACATTATTGCCATTGAGAGAACGCAGCCTTGGCCCAAAGCCACATTCCTGCAGTGAAGAGAAGATGAGCCGCTAAGGCTGTTCAGCCAGCCTTGAAGCCCAAAGCAAGTGGCTTCCATTCCAGGAGAATGCGAACGTTCCCATCGGTGTGTCACTTGAAGCTTGATGACACAGCATGTTTATCTGAAGCTTCTGCCTACCTCTCAACTACCAGGGAAATACTGCCTCCTTCTGCTAAGAAAGGTTTTCACGTGGGGAGTGCTGTACGTGCAGAAGAGCATTCCCCCGCCGGGCAAAAGTTAGGCCTTGGTGAATCTGGATGGTCCCAGAAGTCCAGCATTGTCACAGAAAAAGCTGTCCGTTGTTTTCAGGCTGGAACTAAACATGTAGCTTCCGACTGCCTTAGGGAGACGTATTTGGGAGCCCACAGGTTTCACTTGTGAGGCACAGAGGTGTTTCTCCGAAGAATCCAAATGCCTCCCTGGCTACGCCAGCATGGAATGTAAGGCTGCTTGGAACGGCGTTCCTGAGGCCGTTTGAATGCTGTATGAACGAGAGCTGTGGAGCAATCCAGGCAGGGCTTTGCCATTACCGCTGCACGTTCACAGCCTTAAAGCCAACGAACCCAGTTGCTTCCTGGGACTCAAACACAGCAGAAGATTTGGACGGCATTCAGTGCCCTTTCACAGATGTTACAACGAAGGTGAGTGCACAATGAGTCGTGAAATACCAAACAGTGTTGCAGCCTTCCTCTATCACATGCTTCTTCGCTTCTAGGGCATAGCTAAGCTGACTATGGGAGAAATCTGGACTTTTACTTGAGCACAGGGGTGCCAGTTCTTTGCCGGCAAGCTCCAGTGTGCTCCTGGAGGAGCTCCCAGCAAGGAACCGAGACCAGCATGCCTCAAACGATTACACACACTCAAGTTCTTTCGTGATGTCGTCAGGCAGCAAAGAGAAGATGGGCAGCAGGAGTGATCTTCTGGCAGCTTTCAAACCGCACCTGTCTCGCCTACCACGGACGAAATGAAGGTTTTGCCAGGGTTGCCCGGTTTCAAACTTGAGCTCATAAGGTTATCCTCAGTAGTTTCTGACTACCTCAAGGAAACACACGGGACCCACAGGGCTCTTCCCTGGAGACCCTTTGGGCACAGGGGCCTCTGCATTGGATGAAATGGGTAAGTATTTCAGTACTTTAGGTAGGCCTCGGTGAGCATGGCTGTTGCACATACTTAACAGTGTGAAGTGTGAAAAATGTACTGGTCTTCAGGCTGGATGCAAAGGTTAGCTTTCGCCTCTGTGAGATTGCTATCCTGTGTCCCAGACTGAATCACAAGCACGTTGTGCAGTAACAGTGCAGTTCTGTTTCAGTCACTGAGGACGATCCACTTGCAAAGAGAATCTGCCAGGCGCTGCTTTCGCGAGGCCTTTTGACGACTGGAACACTCTGCCTAGGCATCCCAGAAAGGAGTACGTTGCCCTTGCTATGAATGTGAAGAGTGCTCCCGGGGACCTACTTCGCCTAGGCTTCCTCAGAAGCCAGCGACCGCTCTTCTGGCACACAGTGGTCATCATGAGAGATTGGTGCACGATACACTGCCCTATGTGTCCCCAGGGGCATAGCAGAGTTAAGGCACTCCTTTTCAGAGTATGGCTTCGTTGCTACCACTGCACACTCAACTCTACTGATGTGAAACACTGGACCTTACCCCGAGGACTTAGGTCACCTTTCATTTGTATTGATCAGATTCTGGAGTGCCGTGGGATGAGTTTCTAGAAAGCAATTGCCAGCACATTATTGCCATTGAGAGAACGCAGCCTTGGCCCAAAGCCACATTCCTGCAGTGAAGAGAAGATGAGCCACTAAGGCTGTTTAGGCAGCCTGAAGCCCAAGCAAGTGACTTCCATTCCAGGAGAATAAAAGGCTCCCATCGGTGTCCCACTTTCAAGCTTGATGACACAGCATATTATCTGAAGATTAAGCCTAGCTATGTAGTACTAGGGAAAGACTGCCTCCTTCTGCTAAGAAAGGTTTTCACGTGGGGAGTGCTGTACGTGCAGAAGAGCATTCCCCTGCTGGGCGAAAGTTAGGCCTTGGTGAATCTGGATGATCCCAGAAGTCCAGCATTGTCACAGAAAAAGCTGTCCGTTGTTTTCAGGCTGGAACTAAACATCTAGCATCCGACTGCCGTAGGGAGACGTATTTGGGAGCCCACAGGTTTCACTGGTGAGGCACAGTGGTGTTTCTCCGAAGAATCCAAATGCCTCCCTGGCTACGCCAGCATGGAATGTAAGGCTGCTTGGAACGGCGTTCCTGAGGCCGTTTGAATGCTGTACAAACGAGAGCTGTCGAGCGATCCGGGCAGATCTTTGCCATTACCGCTGCACGATCACAGCCTGTAAGCCAACGAACCCAGTTGCTTCCTGGGACTCAAACGCAGCTGAAGACTAGGATAGCATTCAGTGCCCTTTCACAGATGTTACAACGAAGGTGAGTGCACAATGAATCGTGAAATACGTAACAGTGTGGCAGCCTTCCTTTAACACATGCTTCTTCGCTCCTAGGGCATAGCTCAGCTTACTAAGGGAGAAATTTGGACTTTTACTTGAGCCCAGGGGTGCCAGTTCTTTGCCGCCAAGCTCCAGTGTGCTCCTGGAGGAACTCCCAGCAAGGAACCGAGACCAGCATGCCTCATACGAGTACACTCAAGTTCTTTCGTGATGCCGTCAGGCAACAAAGAAAAGATGGGCAGCAGGAGTGATCTTCTGGCAGCTTTCAAACCGCACCTGTCTCGCCTACCACGGACGAAATGAAGGTTTTGCCAGGGTTGCCCGGTTTCAAACTTGAGCTCATAAGGTTATCCTCAGTAGTTTCTGACTACCTCAAGGAAACACACGGGACCCACAGGGCTCTTCCCTGGAGACCCTTTGGGCACAGGGACCTCTGCATAGGATGAAATGGGTAAGTATTTCAGTACCTTAGGTAGGCTTCGAGGACCATGGCTGTTGCACATACAACAGTGGAAGTGTGAAAAATGTACTGGTCTTCAGGCTGGATGCAAAAGTTAGCTTTCGCCTCTGTGAGAGTGCCATCCTGTGTCCCAGACTGAATCACAAGCACATTGTGCAGTAACAGTGCAGTTCTGTTTCAGTCACTGAGGACGATCCACTTGCAAAGAGAATCTGCCAGGCGCTGCTTTCGCGAGGCCTTTTGACGACTGGAACACTCTGCCTAGGCATCCCAGAAAGGAGTACGTTGCCCTTGCTATGAATGTGAAGACTGCTCCCGGGGACCTACTTCGCCTAGGCTTCCTCAGAAGCCAGCGACCGCTCTTGTAGCACACAGTGGTCATCATGAGAGATTGGTGCACGATACACTGCCCTCTGTGTTCCCAGGGGCATAGCAGAGTTAAGGCACTCCTTTTCAGAGTATGGCTTCGTGGCTACCACTGCACACTCAACTCTGCTGATGTGAAACACTGGACTTTACCTGGTAGACTTAGGTCACCTTTCATTTGTATGGAGCTGAATCTGCAGTGCCGTGGGATGAGTTTCTAGAAAGCAATTGCCAGCACATTATTGCCATTGAGAGAACGCAGCCTTGGCCCAAAGCCACATTCCTGCAGTGAAGAGAAGATGAGCCGCTAAGGCTGTTCAGCCAGCCTTGAAGCCCAAAGCAAGTGGCTTCCATTCCAGGAGAATGCGAACGTTCCCATCGGTGTGTCACTTGAAGCTTGATGACACAGCATGTTTATCTGAAGCTTCTGCCTACCTCTCAACTACCAGGGAAATACTGCCTCCTTCTGCTAAGAAAGGTTTTCACGTGGGGAGTGCTGTACGTGCAGAAGAGCATTCCCCCGCCGGGCAAAAGTTAGGCCTTGGTGAATCTGGATGGTCCCAGAAGTCCAGCATTGTCACAGAAAAAGCTGTCCGTTGTTTTCAGGCTGGAACTAAACATGTAGCTTCCGACTGCCTTAGGGAGACGTATTTGGGAGCCCACAGGTTTCACTTGTGAGGCACAGAGGTGTTTCTCCGAAGAATCCAAATGCCTCCCTGGCTACGCCAGCATGGAATGTAAGGCTGCTTGGAACGGCGTTCCTGAGGCCGTTTGAATGCTGTATGAACGAGAGCTGTGGAGCAATCCAGGCAGGGCTTTGCCATTACCGCTGCACGTTCACAGCCTTAAAGCCAACGAACCCAGTTGCTTCCTGGGACTCAAACACAGCAGAAGATTTGGACGGCATTCAGTGCCCTTTCACAGATGTTACAACGAAGGTGAGTGCACAATGAGTCGTGAAATACCAAACAGTGTTGCAGCCTTCCTCTATCACATGCTTCTTCGCTTCTAGGGCATAGCTAAGCTGACTATGGGAGAAATCTGGACTTTTACTTGAGCACAGGGGTGCCAGTTCTTTGCCGGCAAGCTCCAGTGTGCTCCTGGAGGAGCTCCCAGCAAGGAACCGAGACCAGCATGCCTCAAACGATTACACACACTCAAGTTCTTTCGTGATGTCGTCAGGCAGCAAAGAGAAGATGGGCAGCAGGAGTGATCTTCTGGCAGCTTTCAAACCGCACCTGTCTCGCCTACCACGGACGAAATGAAGGTTTTGCCAGGGTTGCCCGGTTTCAAACTTGAGCTCATAAGGTTATCCTCAGTAGTTTCTGACTACCTCAAGGAAACACACGGGACCCACAGGGCTCTTCCCTGGAGACCCTTTGGGCACAGGGGCCTCTGCATTGGATGAAATGGGTAAGTATTTCAGTACCTTAGGTAGGCCTCGGTGAGCATGGCTGTTGCACATACTTAACAGTGTGAAGTGTGAAAAATGTACTGGTCTTCAGGCTGGATGCAAAGGTTAGCTTTCGCCTCTGTGAGATTGCTATCCTGTGTCCCAGACTGAATCACAAGCACGTTGTGCAGTAACAGTGCAGTTCTGTTTCAGTCACTGAGGACGATCCACTTGCAAAGAGAATCTGCCAGGCGCTGCTTTCGCGAGGCCTTTTGACGACTGGAACACTCTGCCTAGGCATCCCAGAAAGGAGTACGTTGCCCTTGCTATGAATGTGAAGAGTGCTCCCGGGGACCTACTTCGCCTAGGCTTCCTCAGAAGCCAGCGACCGCTCTTCTGGCACACAGTGGTCATCATGAGAGATTGGTGCACGATACACTGCCCTATGTGTCCCCAGGGGCATAGCAGAGTTAAGGCACTCCTTTTCAGAGTATGGCTTCGTTGCTACCACTGCACACTCAACTCTACTGATGTGAAACACTGGACCTTACCCCGAGGACTTAGGTCACCTTTCATTTGTATTGATCAGATTCTGGAGTGCCGTGGGATGAGTTTCTAGAAAGCAATTGCCAGCACATTATTGCCATTGAGAGAACGCAGCCTTGGCCCAAAGCCACATTCCTGCAGTGAAGAGAAGATGAGCCACTAAGGCTGTTTAGGCAGCCTGAAGCCCAAGCAAGTGACTTCCATTCCAGGAGAATAAAAGGCTCCCATCGGTGTCCCACTTTCAAGCTTGATGACACAGCATATTATCTGAAGATTAAGCCTAGCTATGTAGTACTAGGGAAAGACTGCCTCCTTCTGCTAAGAAAGGTTTTCACGTGGGGAGTGCTGTACGTGCAGAAGAGCATTCCCCTGCTGGGCGAAAGTTAGGCCTTGGTGAATCTGGATGATCCCAGAAGTCCAGCATTGTCACAGAAAAAGCTGTCCGTTGTTTTCAGGCTGGAACTAAACATCTAGCATCCGACTGCCGTAGGGAGACGTATTTGGGAGCCCACAGGTTTCACTGGTGAGGCACAGTGGTGTTTCTCCGAAGAATCCAAATGCCTCCCTGGCTACGCCAGCATGGAATGTAAGGCTGCTTGGAACGGCGTTCCTGAGGCCGTTTGAATGCTGTACAAACGAGAGCTGTCGAGCGATCCGGGCAGATCTTTGCCATTACCGCTGCACGATCACAGCCTGTAAGCCAACGAACCCAGTTGCTTCCTGGGACTCAAACGCAGCTGAAGACTAGGATAGCATTCAGTGCCCTTTCACAGATGTTACAACGAAGGTGAGTGCACAATGAATCGTGAAATACGTAACAGTGTGGCAGCCTTCCTTTAACACATGCTTCTTCGCTCCTAGGGCATAGCTCAGCTTACTAAGGGAGAAATTTGGACTTTTACTTGAGCCCAGGGGTGCCAGTTCTTTGCCGCCAAGCTCCAGTGTGCTCCTGGAGGAACTCCCAGCAAGGAACCGAGACCAGCATGCCTCATACGAGTACACTCAAGTTCTTTCGTGATGCCGTCAGGCAACAAAGAAAAGATGGGCAGCAGGAGTGATCTTCTGGCAGCTTTCAAACCGCACCTGTCTCGCCTACCACGGACGAAATGAAGGTTTTGCCAGGGTTGCCCGGTTTCAAACTTGAGCTCATAAGGTTATCCTCAGTAGTTTCTGACTACCTCAAGGAAACACACGGGACCCACAGGGCTCTTCCCTGGAGACCCTTTGGGCACAGGGACCTCTGCATAGGATGAAATGGGTAAGTATTTCAGTACCTTAGGTAGGCTTCGAGGACCATGGCTGTTGCACATACAACAGTGGAAGTGTGAAAAATGTACTGGTCTTCAGGCTGGATGCAAAAGTTAGCTTTCGCCTCTGTGAGAGTGCCATCCTGTGTCCCAGACTGAATCACAAGCACATTGTGCAGTAACAGTGCAGTTCTGTTTCAGTCACTGAGGACGATCCACTTGCAAAGAGAATCTGCCAGGCGCTGCTTTCGCGAGGCCTTTTGACGACTGGAACACTCTGCCTAGGCATCCCAGAAAGGAGTACGTTGCCCTTGCTATGAATGTGAAGACTGCTCCCGGGGACCTACTTCGCCTAGGCTTCCTCAGAAGCCAGCGACCGCTCTTGTAGCACACAGTGGTCATCATGAGAGATTGGTGCACGATACACTGCCCTCTGTGTTCCCAGGGGCATAGCAGAGTTAAGGCACTCCTTTTCAGAGTATGGCTTCGTGGCTACCACTGCACACTCAACTCTGCTGATGTGAAACACTGGACTTTACCTGGTAGACTTAGGTCACCTTTCATTTGTATGGAGCTGAATCTGCAGTGCCGTGGGATGAGTTTCTAGAAAGCAATTGCCAGCACATTATTGCCATTGAGAGAACGCAGCCTTGGCCCAAAGCCACATTCCTGCAGTGAAGAGAAGATGAGCCGCTAAGGCTGTTCAGCCAGCCTTGAAGCCCAAAGCAAGTGGCTTCCATTCCAGGAGAATGCGAACGTTCCCATCGGTGTGTCACTTGAAGCTTGATGACACAGCATGTTTATCTGAAGCTTCTGCCTACCTCTCAACTACCAGGGAAATACTGCCTCCTTCTGCTAAGAAAGGTTTTCACGTGGGGAGTGCTGTACGTGCAGAAGAGCATTCCCCCGCCGGGCAAAAGTTAGGCCTTGGTGAATCTGGATGGTCCCAGAAGTCCAGCATTGTCACAGAAAAAGCTGTCCGTTGTTTTCAGGCTGGAACTAAACATGTAGCTTCCGACTGCCTTAGGGAGACGTATTTGGGAGCCCACAGGTTTCACTTGTGAGGCACAGAGGTGTTTCTCCGAAGAATCCAAATGCCTCCCTGGCTACGCCAGCATGGAATGTAAGGCTGCTTGGAACGGCGTTCCTGAGGCCGTTTGAATGCTGTATGAACGAGAGCTGTGGAGCAATCCAGGCAGGGCTTTGCCATTACCGCTGCACGTTCACAGCCTTAAAGCCAACGAACCCAGTTGCTTCCTGGGACTCAAACACAGCAGAAGATTTGGACGGCATTCAGTGCCCTTTCACAGATGTTACAACGAAGGTGAGTGCACAATGAGTCGTGAAATACCAAACAGTGTTGCAGCCTTCCTCTATCACATGCTTCTTCGCTTCTAGGGCATAGCTAAGCTGACTATGGGAGAAATCTGGACTTTTACTTGAGCACAGGGGTGCCAGTTCTTTGCCGGCAAGCTCCAGTGTGCTCCTGGAGGAGCTCCCAGCAAGGAACCGAGACCAGCATGCCTCAAACGATTACACACACTCAAGTTCTTTCGTGATGTCGTCAGGCAGCAAAGAGAAGATGGGCAGCAGGAGTGATCTTCTGGCAGCTTTCAAACCGCACCTGTCTCGCCTACCACGGACGAAATGAAGGTTTTGCCAGGGTTGCCCGGTTTCAAACTTGAGCTCATAAGGTTATCCTCAGTAGTTTCTGACTACCTCAAGGAAACACACGGGACCCACAGGGCTCTTCCCTGGAGACCCTTTGGGCACAGGGGCCTCTGCATTGGATGAAATGGGTAAGTATTTCAGTACCTTAGGTAGGCCTCGGTGAGCATGGCTGTTGCACATACTTAACAGTGTGAAGTGTGAAAAATGTACTGGTCTTCAGGCTGGATGCAAAGGTTAGCTTTCGCCTCTGTGAGATTGCTATCCTGTGTCCCAGACTGAATCACAAGCACGTTGTGCAGTAACAGTGCAGTTCTGTTTCAGTCACTGAGGACGATCCACTTGCAAAGAGAATCTGCCAGGCGCTGCTTTCGCGAGGCCTTTTGACGACTGGAACACTCTGCCTAGGCATCCCAGAAAGGAGTACGTTGCCCTTGCTATGAATGTGAAGAGTGCTCCCGGGGACCTACTTCGCCTAGGCTTCCTCAGAAGCCAGCGACCGCTCTTCTGGCACACAGTGGTCATCATGAGAGATTGGTGCACGATACACTGCCCTATGTGTCCCCAGGGGCATAGCAGAGTTAAGGCACTCCTTTTCAGAGTATGGCTTCGTTGCTACCACTGCACACTCAACTCTACTGATGTGAAACACTGGACCTTACCCCGAGGACTTAGGTCACCTTTCATTTGTATTGATCAGATTCTGGAGTGCCGTGGGATGAGTTTCTAGAAAGCAATTGCCAGCACATTATTGCCATTGAGAGAACGCAGCCTTGGCCCAAAGCCACATTCCTGCAGTGAAGAGAAGATGAGCCACTAAGGCTGTTTAGGCAGCCTGAAGCCCAAGCAAGTGACTTCCATTCCAGGAGAATAAAAGGCTCCCATCGGTGTCCCACTTTCAAGCTTGATGACACAGCATATTATCTGAAGATTAAGCCTAGCTATGTAGTACTAGGGAAAGACTGCCTCCTTCTGCTAAGAAAGGTTTTCACGTGGGGAGTGCTGTACGTGCAGAAGAGCATTCCCCTGCTGGGCAAAAGTTAGGCCTTGGTGAATCTGGATGATCCCAGAAGTCCAGCATTGTCACAGAAAAAGCTGTCCGTTGTTTTCAGGCTGGAACTAAACATCTAGCATCCGACTGCCGTAGGGAGACGTATTTGGGAGCCCACAGGTTTCACTGGTGAGGCACAGTGGTGTTTCTCCGAAGAATCCAAATGCCTCCCTGGCTACGCCAGCATGGAATGTAAGGCTGCTTGGAACGGCGTTCCTGAGGCCGTTTGAATGCTGTACAAACGAGAGCTGTCGAGCGATCCGGGCAGATCTTTGCCATTACCGCTGCACGATCACAGCCTGTAAGCCAACGAACCCAGTTGCTTCCTGGGACTCAAACGCAGCTGAAGACTAGGATAGCATTCAGTGCCCTTTCACAGATGTTACAACGAAGGTGAGTGCACAATGAATCGTGAAATACGTAACAGTGTGGCAGCCTTCCTTTAACACATGCTTCTTCGCTCCTAGGGCATAGCTCAGCTTACTAAGGGAGAAATTTGGACTTTTACTTGAGCCCAGGGGTGCCAGTTCTTTGCCGCCAAGCTCCAGTGTGCTCCTGGAGGAACTCCCAGCAAGGAACCGAGACCAGCATGCCTCATACGAGTACACTCAAGTTCTTTCGTGATGCCGTCAGGCAACAAAGAAAAGATGGGCAGCAGGAGTGATCTTCTGGCAGCTTTCAAACCGCACCTGTCTCGCCTACCACGGACGAAATGAAGGTTTTGCCAGGGTTGCCCGGTTTCAAACTTGAGCTCATAAGGTTATCCTCAGTAGTTTCTGACTACCTCAAGGAAACACACGGGACCCACAGGGCTCTTCCCTGGAGACCCTTTGGGCACAGGGACCTCTGCATAGGATGAAATGGGTAAGTATTTCAGTACCTTAGGTAGGCTTCGAGGACCATGGCTGTTGCACATACAACAGTGGAAGTGTGAAAAATGTACTGGTCTTCAGGCTGGATGCAAAAGTTAGCTTTCGCCTCTGTGAGAGTGCCATCCTGTGTCCCAGACTGAATCACAAGCACATTGTGCAGTAACAGTGCAGTTCTGTTTCAGTCACTGAGGACGATCCACTTGCAAAGAGAATCTGCCAGGCGCTGCTTTCGCGAGGCCTTTTGACGACTGGAACACTCTGCCTAGGCATCCCAGAAAGGAGTACGTTGCCCTTGCTATGAATGTGAAGACTGCTCCCGGGGACCTACTTCGCCTAGGCTTCCTCAGAAGCCAGCGACCGCTCTTGTAGCACACAGTGGTCATCATGAGAGATTGGTGCACGATACACTGCCCTCTGTGTTCCCAGGGGCATAGCAGAGTTAAGGCACTCCTTTTCAGAGTATGGCTTCGTGGCTACCACTGCACACTCAACTCTGCTGATGTGAAACACTGGACTTTACCTGGTAGACTTAGGTCACCTTTCATTTGTATGGAGCTGAATCTGCAGTGCCGTGGGATGAGTTTCTAGAAAGCAATTGCCAGCACATTATTGCCATTGAGAGAACGCAGCCTTGGCCCAAAGCCACATTCCTGCAGTGAAGAGAAGATGAGCCGCTAAGGCTGTTCAGCCAGCCTTGAAGCCCAAAGCAAGTGGCTTCCATTCCAGGAGAATGCGAACGTTCCCATCGGTGTGTCACTTGAAGCTTGATGACACAGCATGTTTATCTGAAGCTTCTGCCTACCTCTCAACTACCAGGGAAATACTGCCTCCTTCTGCTAAGAAAGGTTTTCACGTGGGGAGTGCTGTACGTGCAGAAGAGCATTCCCCCGCCGGGCAAAAGTTAGGCCTTGGTGAATCTGGATGGTCCCAGAAGTCCAGCATTGTCACAGAAAAAGCTGTCCGTTGTTTTCAGGCTGGAACTAAACATCTAGCATCCGACTGCCGTAGGGAGACGTATTTGGGAGCCCACAGGTTTCACTTGTGAGGCACAGAGGTGTTTCTCCGAAGAATCCAAATGCCTCCCTGGCTACGCCAGCATGGAATGTAAGGCTGCTTGGAACGGCGTTCCTGAGGCCGTTTGAATGCTGTATGAACGAGAGCTGTGGAGCAATCCAGGCAGGGCTTTGCCATTACCGCTGCACGTTCACAGCCTTAAAGCCAACGAACCCAGTTGCTTCCTGGGACTCAAACACAGCAGAAGATTTGGACGGCATTCAGTGCCCTTTCACAGATGTTACAACGAAGGTGAGTGCACAATGAGTCGTGAAATACCAAACAGTGTTGCAGCCTTCCTCTATCACATGCTTCTTCGCTTCTAGGGCATAGCTAAGCTGACTATGGGAGAAATCTGGACTTTTACTTGAGCACAGGGGTGCCAGTTCTTTGCCGCCAAGCTCCAGTGTGCTCCTGGAGGAGCTCCCAGCAAGGAACCGAGACCAGCATGCCTCAAACGATTACACACACTCAAGTTCTTTCGTGATGTCGTCAGGCAGCAAAGAGAAGATGGGCAGCAGGAGTGATCTTCTGGCAGCTTTCAAACCGCACCTGTCTCGCCTACCACGGACGAAATGAAGGTTTTGCCAGGGTTGCCCGGTTTCAAACTTGAGCTCATAAGGTTATCCTCAGTAGTTTCTGACTACCTCAAGGAAACACACGGGACCCACAGGGCTCTTCCCTGGAGACCCTTTGGGCACAGGGGCCTCTGCATTGGATGAAATGGGTAAGTATTTCAGTACCTTAGGTAGGCCTCGGTGAGCATGGCTGTTGCACATACTTAACAGTGTGAAGTGTGAAAAATGTACTGGTCTTCAGGCTGGATGCAAAGGTTAGCTTTCGCCTCTGTGAGATTGCTATCCTGTGTCCCAGACTGAATCACAAGCACGTTGTGCAGTAACAGTGCAGTTCTGTTTCAGTCACTGAGGACGATCCACTTGCAAAGAGAATCTGCCAGGCGCTGCTTTCGCGAGGCCTTTTGACGACTGGAACACTCTGCCTAGGCATCCCAGAAAGGAGTACGTTGCCCTTGCTATGAATGTGAAGAGTGCTCCCGGGGACCTACTTCGCCTAGGCTTCCTCAGAAGCCAGCGACCGCTCTTCTGGCACACAGTGGTCATCATGAGAGATTGGTGCACGATACACTGCCCTATGTGTCCCCAGGGGCATAGCAGAGTTAAGGCACTCCTTTTCAGAGTATGGCTTCGTTGCTACCACTGCACACTCAACTCTACTGATGTGAAACACTGGACCTTACCCCGAGGACTTAGGTCACCTTTCATTTGTATTGATCAGATTCTGGAGTGCCGTGGGATGAGTTTCTAGAAAGCAATTGCCAGCACATTATTGCCATTGAGAGAACGCAGCCTTGGCCCAAAGCCACATTCCTGCAGTGAAGAGAAGATGAGCCACTAAGGCTGTTTAGGCAGCCTGAAGCCCAAGCAAGTGACTTCCATTCCAGGAGAATAAAAGGCTCCCATCGGTGTCCCACTTTCAAGCTTGATGACACAGCATATTATCTGAAGATTAAGCCTAGCTATGTAGTACTAGGGAAAGACTGCCTCCTTCTGCTAAGAAAGGTTTTCACGTGGGGAGTGCTGTACGTGCAGAAGAGCATTCCCCTGCTGGGCAAAAGTTAGGCCTTGGTGAATCTGGATGATCCCAGAAGTCCAGCATTGTCACAGAAAAAGCTGTCCGTTGTTTTCAGGCTGGAACTAAACATCTAGCATCCGACTGCCGTAGGGAGACGTATTTGGGAGCCCACAGGTTTCACTGGTGAGGCACAGTGGTGTTTCTCCGAAGAATCCAAATGCCTCCCTGGCTACGCCAGCATGGAATGTAAGGCTGCTTGGAACGGCGTTCCTGAGGCCGTTTGAATGCTGTACAAACGAGAGCTGTCGAGCGATCCGGGCAGATCTTTGCCATTACCGCTGCACGATCACAGCCTGTAAGCCAACGAACCCAGTTGCTTCCTGGGACTCAAACGCAGCTGAAGACTAGGATAGCATTCAGTGCCCTTTCACAGATGTTACAACGAAGGTGAGTGCACAATGAATCGTGAAATACGTAACAGTGTGGCAGCCTTCCTTTAACACATGCTTCTTCGCTCCTAGGGCATAGCTCAGCTTACTAAGGGAGAAATTTGGACTTTTACTTGAGCCCAGGGGTGCCAGTTCTTTGCCGCCAAGCTCCAGTGTGCTCCTGGAGGAACTCCCAGCAAGGAACCGAGACCAGCATGCCTCATACGAGTACACTCAAGTTCTTTCGTGATGCCGTCAGGCAACAAAGAAAAGATGGGCAGCAGGAGTGATCTTCTGGCAGCTTTCAAACCGCACCTGTCTCGCCTACCACGGACGAAATGAAGGTTTTGCCAGGGTTGCCCGGTTTCAAACTTGAGCTCATAAGGTTATCCTCAGTAGTTTCTGACTACCTCAAGGAAACACACGGGACCCACAGGGCTCTTCCCTGGAGACCCTTTGGGCACAGGGACCTCTGCATAGGATGAAATGGGTAAGTATTTCAGTACCTTAGGTAGGCTTCGAGGACCATGGCTGTTGCACATACAACAGTGGAAGTGTGAAAAATATACTGGTCTTCAGGCTGGATGCAAAAGTTAGCTTTCGCCTCTGTGAGAGTGCCATCCTGTGTCCCAGACTGAATCACAAGCACATTGTGCAGTAACAGTGCAGTTCTGTTTCAGTCACTGAGGACGATCCACTTGCAAAGAGAATCTGCCAGGCGCTGCTTTCGCGAGGCCTTTTGACGACTGGAACACTCTGCCTAGGCATCCCAGAAAGGAGTACGTTGCCCTTGCTATGAATGTGAAGACTGCTCCCGGGGACCTACTTCGCCTAGGCTTCCTCAGAAGCCAGCGACCGCTCTTGTAGCACACAGTGGTCATCATGAGAGATTGGTGCACGATACACTGCCCTCTGTGTTCCCAGGGGCATAGCAGAGTTAAGGCACTCCTTTTCAGAGTATGGCTTCGTGGCTACCACTGCACACTCAACTCTGCTGATGTGAAACACTGGACTTTACCTGGTAGACTTAGGTCACCTTTCATTTGTATGGAGCTGAATCTGCAGTGCCGTGGGATGAGTTTCTAGAAAGCAATTGCCAGCACATTATTGCCATTGAGAGAACGCAGCCTTGGCCCAAAGCCACATTCCTGCAGTGAAGAGAAGATGAGCCGCTAAGGCTGTTCAGCCAGCCTTGAAGCCCAAAGCAAGTGGCTTCCATTCCAGGAGAATGCGAACGTTCCCATCGGTGTGTCACTTGAAGCTTGATGACACAGCATGTTTATCTGAAGCTTCTGCCTACCTCTCAACTACCAGGGAAATACTGCCTCCTTCTGCTAAGAAAGGTTTTCACGTGGGGAGTGCTGTACGTGCAGAAGAGCATTCCCCCGCCGGGCAAAAGTTAGGCCTTGGTGAATCTGGATGGTCCCAGAAGTCCAGCATTGTCACAGAAAAAGCTGTCCGTTGTTTTCAGGCTGGAACTAAACATGTAGCTTCCGACTGCCTTAGGGAGACGTATTTGGGAGCCCACAGGTTTCACTTGTGAGGCACAGAGGTGTTTCTCCGAAGAATCCAAATGCCTCCCTGGCTACGCCAGCATGGAATGTAAGGCTGCTTGGAACGGCGTTCCTGAGGCCGTTTGAATGCTGTATGAACGAGAGCTGTGGAGCAATCCAGGCAGGGCTTTGCCATTACCGCTGCACGTTCACAGCCTTAAAGCCAACGAACCCAGTTGCTTCCTGGGACTCAAACACAGCAGAAGATTTGGACGGCATTCAGTGCCCTTTCACAGATGTTACAACGAAGGTGAGTGCACAATGAGTCGTGAAATACCAAACAGTGTTGCAGCCTTCCTCTATCACATGCTTCTTCGCTTCTAGGGCATAGCTAAGCTGACTATGGGAGAAATCTGGACTTTTACTTGAGCACAGGGGTGCCAGTTCTTTGCCGCCAAGCTCCAGTGTGCTCCTGGAGGAGCTCCCAGCAAGGAACCGAGACCAGCATGCCTCAAACGATTACACACACTCAAGTTCTTTCGTGATGTCGTCAGGCAGCAAAGAGAAGATGGGCAGCAGGAGTGATCTTCTGGCAGCTTTCAAACCGCACCTGTCTCGCCTACCACGGACGAAATGAAGGTTTTGCCAGGGTTGCCCGGTTTCAAACTTGAGCTCATAAGGTTATCCTCAGTAGTTTCTGACTACCTCAAGGAAACACACGGGACCCACAGGGCTCTTCCCTGGAGACCCTTTGGGCACAGGGGCCTCTGCATTGGATGAAATGGGTAAGTATTTCAGTACCTTAGGTAGGCCTCGGTGAGCATGGCTGTTGCACATACTTAACAGTGTGAAGTGTGAAAAATGTACTGGTCTTCAGGCTGGATGCAAAGGTTAGCTTTCGCCTCTGTGAGATTGCTATCCTGTGTCCCAGACTGAATCACAAGCACGTTGTGCAGTAACAGTGCAGTTCTGTTTCAGTCACTGAGGACGATCCACTTGCAAAGAGAATCTGCCAGGCGCTGCTTTCGCGAGGCCTTTTGACGACTGGAACACTCTGCCTAGGCATCCCAGAAAGGAGTACGTTGCCCTTGCTATGAATGTGAAGAGTGCTCCCGGGGACCTACTTCGCCTAGGCTTCCTCAGAAGCCAGCGACCGCTCTTCTGGCACACAGTGGTCATCATGAGAGATTGGTGCACGATACACTGCCCTATGTGTCCCCAGGGGCATAGCAGAGTTAAGGCACTCCTTTTCAGAGTATGGCTTCGTTGCTACCACTGCACACTCAACTCTGCTGATGTGAAACACTGGACTTTACCTGGTAAACTTAGGTCACCTTTCATTTGTATGGAGCTGAATCTGCAGTGCCGTGGGATGAGTTTCTAGAAAGCAATTGCCAGCACATTATTGCCATTGAGAGAACGCAGCCTTGGCCCAAAGCCACATTCCTGCAGTGAAGAGAAGATGAGCCACTAAGGCTGTTTAGGCAGCCTGAAGCCCAAGCAAGTGACTTCCATTCCAGGAGAATAAAAGGCTCCCATCGGTGTCCCACTTTCAAGCTTGATGACACAGCATATTATCTGAAGATTAAGCCTAGCTATGTAGTACTAGGGAAAGACTGCCTCCTTCTGCTAAGAAAGGTTTTCACGTGGGGAGTGCTGTACGTGCAGAAGAGCATTCCCCTGCTGGGCAAAAGTTAGGCCTTGGTGAATCTGGATGATCCCAGAAGTCCAGCATTGTCACAGAAAAAGCTGTCCGTTGTTTTCAGGCTGGAACTAAACATCTAGCATCCGACTGCCGTAGGGAGACGTATTTGGGAGCCCACAGGTTTCACTGGTGAGGCACAGTGGTGTTTCTCCGAAGAATCCAAATGCCTCCCTGGCTACGCCAGCATGGAATGTAAGGCTGCTTGGAACGGCGTTCCTGAGGCCGTTTGAATGCTGTACAAACGAGAGCTGTCGAGCGATCCGGGCAGATCTTTGCCATTACCGCTGCACGATCACAGCCTGTAAGCCAACGAACCCAGTTGCTTCCTGGGACTCAAACGCAGCTGAAGACTAGGATAGCATTCAGTGCCCTTTCACAGATGTTACAACGAAGGTGAGTGCACAATGAATCGTGAAATACGTAACAGTGTGGCAGCCTTCCTTTAACACATGCTTCTTCGCTCCTAGGGCATAGCTCAGCTTACTAAGGGAGAAATTTGGACTTTTACTTGAGCCCAGGGGTGCCAGTTCTTTGCCGCCAAGCTCCAGTGTGCTCCTGGAGGAACTCCCAGCAAGGAACCGAGACCAGCATGCCTCATACGAGTACACTCAAGTTCTTTCGTGATGCCGTCAGGCAACAAAGAAAAGATGGGCAGCAGGAGTGATCTTCTGGCAGCTTTCAAACCGCACCTGTCTCGCCTACCACGGACGAAATGAAGGTTTTGCCAGGGTTGCCCGGTTTCAAACTTGAGCTCATAAGGTTATCCTCAGTAGTTTCTGACTACCTCAAGGAAACACACGGGACCCACAGGGCTCTTCCCTGGAGACCCTTTGGGCACAGGGACCTCTGCATAGGATGAAATGGGTAAGTATTTCAGTACCTTAGGTAGGCTTCGAGGACCATGGCTGTTGCACATACAACAGTGGAAGTGTGAAAAATATACTGGTCTTCAGGCTGGATGCAAAAGTTAGCTTTCGCCTCTGTGAGAGTGCCATCCTGTGTCCCAGACTGAATCACAAGCACATTGTGCAGTAACAGTGCAGTTCTGTTTCAGTCACTGAGGACGATCCACTTGCAAAGAGAATCTGCCAGGCGCTGCTTTCGCGAGGCCTTTTGACGACTGGAACACTCTGCCTAGGCATCCCAGAAAGGAGTACGTTGCCCTTGCTATGAATGTGAAGACTGCTCCCGGGGACCTACTTCGCCTAGGCTTCCTCAGAAGCCAGCGACCGCTCTTGTAGCACACAGTGGTCATCATGAGAGATTGGTGCACGATACACTGCCCTCTGTGTTCCCAGGGGCATAGCAGAGTTAAGGCACTCCTTTTCAGAGTATGGCTTCGTGGCTACCACTGCACACTCAACTCTGCTGATGTGAAACACTGGACTTTACCTGGTAGACTTAGGTCACCTTTCATTTGTATGGAGCTGAATCTGCAGTGCCGTGGGATGAGTTTCTAGAAAGCAATTGCCAGCACATTATTGCCATTGAGAGAACGCAGCCTTGGCCCAAAGCCACATTCCTGCAGTGAAGAGAAGATGAGCCGCTAAGGCTGTTCAGCCAGCCTTGAAGCCCAAAGCAAGTGGCTTCCATTCCAGGAGAATGCGAACGTTCCCATCGGTGTGTCACTTGAAGCTTGATGACACAGCATGTTTATCTGAAGCTTCTGCCTACCTCTCAACTACCAGGGAAATACTGCCTCCTTCTGCTAAGAAAGGTTTTCACGTGGGGAGTGCTGTACGTGCAGAAGAGCATTCCCCCGCCGGGCAAAAGTTAGGCCTTGGTGAATCTGGATGGTCCCAGAAGTCCAGCATTGTCACAGAAAAAGCTGTCCGTTGTTTTCAGGCTGGAACTAAACATGTAGCTTCCGACTGCCTTAGGGAGACGTATTTGGGAGCCCACAGGTTTCACTTGTGAGGCACAGAGGTGTTTCTCCGAAGAATCCAAATGCCTCCCTGGCTACGCCAGCATGGAATGTAAGGCTGCTTGGAACGGCGTTCCTGAGGCCGTTTGAATGCTGTATGAACGAGAGCTGTGGAGCAATCCAGGCAGGGCTTTGCCATTACCGCTGCACGTTCACAGCCTTAAAGCCAACGAACCCAGTTGCTTCCTGGGACTCAAACACAGCAGAAGATTTGGACGGCATTCAGTGCCCTTTCACAGATGTTACAACGAAGGTGAGTGCACAATGAGTCGTGAAATACCAAACAGTGTTGCAGCCTTCCTCTATCACATGCTTCTTCGCTTCTAGGGCATAGCTAAGCTGACTATGGGAGAAATCTGGACTTTTACTTGAGCACAGGGGTGCCAGTTCTTTGCCGCCAAGCTCCAGTGTGCTCCTGGAGGAGCTCCCAGCAAGGAACCGAGACCAGCATGCCTCAAACGATTACACACACTCAAGTTCTTTCGTGATGTCGTCAGGCAGCAAAGAGAAGATGGGCAGCAGGAGTGATCTTCTGGCAGCTTTCAAACCGCACCTGTCTCGCCTACCACGGACGAAATGAAGGTTTTGCCAGGGTTGCCCGGTTTCAAACTTGAGCTCATAAGGTTATCCTCAGTAGTTTCTGACTACCTCAAGGAAACACACGGGACCCACAGGGCTCTTCCCTGGAGACCCTTTGGGCACAGGGGCCTCTGCATTGGATGAAATGGGTAAGTATTTCAGTACCTTAGGTAGGCCTCGGTGAGCATGGCTGTTGCACATACTTAACAGTGTGAAGTGTGAAAAATGTACTGGTCTTCAGGCTGGATGCAAAGGTTAGCTTTCGCCTCTGTGAGATTGCTATCCTGTGTCCCAGACTGAATCACAAGCACGTTGTGCAGTAACAGTGCAGTTCTGTTTCAGTCACTGAGGACGATCCACTTGCAAAGAGAATCTGCCAGGCGCTGCTTTCGCGAGGCCTTTTGACGACTGGAACACTCTGCCTAGGCATCCCAGAAAGGAGTACGTTGCCCTTGCTATGAATGTGAAGAGTGCTCCCGGGGACCTACTTCGCCTAGGCTTCCTCAGAAGCCAGCGACCGCTCTTCTGGCACACAGTGGTCATCATGAGAGATTGGTGCACGATACACTGCCCTATGTGTCCCCAGGGGCATAGCAGAGTTAAGGCACTCCTTTTCAGAGTATGGCTTCGTTGCTACCACTGCACACTCAACTCTACTGATGTGAAACACTGGACCTTACCCCGAGGACTTAGGTCACCTTTCATTTGTATTGATCAGATTCTGGAGTGCCGTGGGATGAGTTTCTAGAAAGCAATTGCCAGCACATTATTGCCATTGAGAGAACGCAGCCTTGGCCCAAAGCCACATTCCTGCAGTGAAGAGAAGATGAGCCACTAAGGCTGTTTAGGCAGCCTGAAGCCCAAGCAAGTGACTTCCATTCCAGGAGAATAAAAGGCTCCCATCGGTGTCCCACTTTCAAGCTTGATGACACAGCATATTATCTGAAGATTAAGCCTAGCTATGTAGTACTAGGGAAAGACTGCCTCCTTCTGCTAAGAAAGGTTTTCACGTGGGGAGTGCTGTACGTGCAGAAGAGCATTCCCCTGCTGGGCAAAAGTTAGGCCTTGGTGAATCTGGATGATCCCAGAAGTCCAGCATTGTCACAGAAAAAGCTGTCCGTTGTTTTCAGGCTGGAACTAAACATCTAGCATCCGACTGCCGTAGGGAGACGTATTTGGGAGCCCACAGGTTTCACTGGTGAGGCACAGTGGTGTTTCTCCGAAGAATCCAAATGCCTCCCTGGCTACGCCAGCATGGAATGTAAGGCTGCTTGGAACGGCGTTCCTGAGGCCGTTTGAATGCTGTACAAACGAGAGCTGTCGAGCGATCCGGGCAGATCTTTGCCATTACCGCTGCACGATCACAGCCTGTAAGCCAACGAACCCAGTTGCTTCCTGGGACTCAAACGCAGCTGAAGACTAGGATAGCATTCAGTGCCCTTTCACAGATGTTACAACGAAGGTGAGTGCACAATGAATCGTGAAATACGTAACAGTGTGGCAGCCTTCCTTTAACACATGCTTCTTCGCTCCTAGGGCATAGCTCAGCTTACTAAGGGAGAAATTTGGACTTTTACTTGAGCCCAGGGGTGCCAGTTCTTTGCCGCCAAGCTCCAGTGTGCTCCTGGAGGAACTCCCAGCAAGGAACCGAGACCAGCATGCCTCATACGAGTACACTCAAGTTCTTTCGTGATGCCGTCAGGCAACAAAGAAAAGATGGGCAGCAGGAGTGATCTTCTGGCAGCTTTCAAACCGCACCTGTCTCGCCTACCACGGACGAAATGAAGGTTTTGCCAGGGTTGCCCGGTTTCAAACTTGAGCTCATAAGGTTATCCTCAGTAGTTTCTGACTACCTCAAGGAAACACACGGGACCCACAGGGCTCTTCCCTGGAGACCCTTTGGGCACAGGGACCTCTGCATAGGATGAAATGGGTAAGTATTTCAGTACCTTAGGTAGGCTTCGAGGACCATGGCTGTTGCACATACAACAGTGGAAGTGTGAAAAATATACTGGTCTTCAGGCTGGATGCAAAAGTTAGCTTTCGCCTCTGTGAGAGTGCCATCCTGTGTCCCAGACTGAATCACAAGCACATTGTGCAGTAACAGTGCAGTTCTGTTTCAGTCACTGAGGACGATCCACTTGCAAAGAGAATCTGCCAGGCGCTGCTTTCGCGAGGCCTTTTGACGACTGGAACACTCTGCCTAGGCATCCCAGAAAGGAGTACGTTGCCCTTGCTATGAATGTGAAGACTGCTCCCGGGGACCTACTTCGCCTAGGCTTCCTCAGAAGCCAGCGACCGCTCTTGTAGCACACAGTGGTCATCATGAGAGATTGGTGCACGATACACTGCCCTCTGTGTTCCCAGGGGCATAGCAGAGTTAAGGCACTCCTTTTCAGAGTATGGCTTCGTGGCTACCACTGCACACTCAACTCTGCTGATGTGAAACACTGGACTTTACCTGGTAGACTTAGGTCACCTTTCATTTGTATGGAGCTGAATCTGCAGTGCCGTGGGATGAGTTTCTAGAAAGCAATTGCCAGCACATTATTGCCATTGAGAGAACGCAGCCTTGGCCCAAAGCCACATTCCTGCAGTGAAGAGAAGATGAGCCGCTAAGGCTGTTCAGCCAGCCTTGAAGCCCAAAGCAAGTGGCTTCCATTCCAGGAGAATGCGAACGTTCCCATCGGTGTGTCACTTGAAGCTTGATGACACAGCATGTTTATCTGAAGCTTCTGCCTACCTCTCAACTACCAGGGAAATACTGCCTCCTTCTGCTAAGAAAGGTTTTCACGTGGGGAGTGCTGTACGTGCAGAAGAGCATTCCCCCGCCGGGCAAAAGTTAGGCCTTGGTGAATCTGGATGGTCCCAGAAGTCCAGCATTGTCACAGAAAAAGCTGTCCGTTGTTTTCAGGCTGGAACTAAACATGTAGCTTCCGACTGCCTTAGGGAGACGTATTTGGGAGCCCACAGGTTTCACTTGTGAGGCACAGAGGTGTTTCTCCGAAGAATCCAAATGCCTCCCTGGCTACGCCAGCATGGAATGTAAGGCTGCTTGGAACGGCGTTCCTGAGGCCGTTTGAATGCTGTATGAACGAGAGCTGTGGAGCAATCCAGGCAGGGCTTTGCCATTACCGCTGCACGTTCACAGCCTTAAAGCCAACGAACCCAGTTGCTTCCTGGGACTCAAACACAGCAGAAGATTTGGACGGCATTCAGTGCCCTTTCACAGATGTTACAACGAAGGTGAGTGCACAATGAGTCGTGAAATACCAAACAGTGTTGCAGCCTTCCTCTATCACATGCTTCTTCGCTTCTAGGGCATAGCTAAGCTGACTATGGGAGAAATCTGGACTTTTACTTGAGCACAGGGGTGCCAGTTCTTTGCCGCCAAGCTCCAGTGTGCTCCTGGAGGAGCTCCCAGCAAGGAACCGAGACCAGCATGCCTCAAACGATTACACTCAAGTTCTTTCGTGATGTCGTCAGGCAGCAAAGAGAAGATGGGCAGCAGGAGTGATCTTCTGGCAGCTTTCAAACCGCACCTGTCTCGCCTACCACGGACGAAATGAAGGTTTTGCCAGGGTTGCCCGGTTTCAAACTTGAGCTCATAAGGTTATCCTCAGTAGTTTCTGACTACCTCAAGGAAACACACGGGACCCACAGGGCTCTTCCCTGGAGACCCTTTGGGCACAGGGGCCTCTGCATTGGATGAAATGGGTAAGTATTTCAGTACCTTAGGTAGGCCTCGGTGAGCATGGCTGTTGCACATACTTAACAGTGTGAAGTGTGAAAAATGTACTGGTCTTCAGGCTGGATGCAAAGGTTAGCTTTCGCCTCTGTGAGATTGCTATCCTGTGTCCCAGACTGAATCACAAGCACGTTGTGCAGTAACAGTGCAGTTCTGTTTCAGTCACTGAGGACGATCCACTTGCAAAGAGAATCTGCCAGGCGCTGCTTTCGCGAGGCCTTTTGACGACTGGAACACTCTGCCTAGGCATCCCAGAAAGGAGTACGTTGCCCTTGCTATGAATGTGAAGAGTGCTCCCGGGGACCTACTTCGCCTAGGCTTCCTCAGAAGCCAGCGACCGCTCTTCTGGCACACAGTGGTCATCATGAGAGATTGGTGCACGATACACTGCCCTCTGTGTTCCCAGGGGCATAGCAGAGTTAAGGCACTCCTTTTCAGAGTATGGCTTCGTTGCTACCACTGCACACTCAACTCTGCTGATGTGAAACACTGGACTTTACCTGGTAGACTTAGGTCACCTTTCATTTGTATGGAGCTGAATCTGCAGTGCCGTGGGATGAGTTTCTAGAAAGCAATTGCCAGCACATTATTGCCATTGAGAGAACGCAGCCTTGGCCCAAAGCCACATTCCTGCAGTGAAGAGAAGATGAGCCACTAAGGCTGTTTAGGCAGCCTGAAGCCCAAGCAAGTGACTTCCATTCCAGGAGAATAAAAGGCTCCCATCGGTGTCCCACTTTCAAGCTTGATGACACAGCATATTATCTGAAGATTAAGCCTAGCTATGTAGTACTAGGGAAAGACTGCCTCCTTCTGCTAAGAAAGGTTTTCACGTGGGGAGTGCTGTACGTGCAGAAGAGCATTCCCCTGCTGGGCAAAAGTTAGGCCTTGGTGAATCTGGATGATCCCAGAAGTCCAGCATTGTCACAGAAAAAGCTGTCCGTTGTTTTCAGGCTGGAACTAAACATCTAGCATCCGACTGCCGTAGGGAGACGTATTTGGGAGCCCACAGGTTTCACTGGTGAGGCACAGTGGTGTTTCTCCGAAGAATCCAAATGCCTCCCTGGCTACGCCAGCATGGAATGTAAGGCTGCTTGGAACGGCGTTCCTGAGGCCGTTTGAATGCTGTACAAACGAGAGCTGTCGAGCGATCCGGGCAGATCTTTGCCATTACCGCTGCACGATCACAGCCTGTAAGCCAACGAACCCAGTTGCTTCCTGGGACTCAAACGCAGCTGAAGACTAGGATAGCATTCAGTGCCCTTTCACAGATGTTACAACGAAGGTGAGTGCACAATGAATCGTGAAATACGTAACAGTGTGGCAGCCTTCCTTTAACACATGCTTCTTCGCTCCTAGGGCATAGCTCAGCTTACTAAGGGAGAAATTTGGACTTTTACTTGAGCCCAGGGGTGCCAGTTCTTTGCCGCCAAGCTCCAGTGTGCTCCTGGAGGAACTCCCAGCAAGGAACCGAGACCAGCATGCCTCATACGAGTACACTCAAGTTCTTTCGTGATGCCGTCAGGCAACAAAGAAAAGATGGGCAGCAGGAGTGATCTTCTGGCAGCTTTCAAACCGCACCTGTCTCGCCTACCACGGACGAAATGAAGGTTTTGCCAGGGTTGCCCGGTTTCAAACTTGAGCTCATAAGGTTATCCTCAGTAGTTTCTGACTACCTCAAGGAAACACACGGGACCCACAGGGCTCTTCCCTGGAGACCCTTTGGGCACAGGGACCTCTGCATAGGATGAAATGGGTAAGTATTTCAGTACCTTAGGTAGGCTTCGAGGACCATGGCTGTTGCACATACAACAGTGGAAGTGTGAAAAATATACTGGTCTTCAGGCTGGATGCAAAAGTTAGCTTTCGCCTCTGTGAGAGTGCCATCCTGTGTCCCAGACTGAATCACAAGCACATTGTGCAGTAACAGTGCAGTTCTGTTTCAGTCACTGAGGACGATCCACTTGCAAAGAGAATCTGCCAGGCGCTGCTTTCGCGAGGCCTTTTGACGACTGGAACACTCTGCCTAGGCATCCCAGAAAGGAGTACGTTGCCCTTGCTATGAATGTGAAGACTGCTCCCGGGGACCTACTTCGCCTAGGCTTCCTCAGAAGCCAGCGACCGCTCTTGTAGCACACAGTGGTCATCATGAGAGATTGGTGCACGATACACTGCCCTCTGTGTTCCCAGGGGCATAGCAGAGTTAAGGCACTCCTTTTCAGAGTATGGCTTCGTGGCTACCACTGCACACTCAACTCTGCTGATGTGAAACACTGGACTTTACCTGGTAGACTTAGGTCACCTTTCATTTGTATGGAGCTGAATCTGCAGTGCCGTGGGATGAGTTTCTAGAAAGCAATTGCCAGCACATTATTGCCATTGAGAGAACGCAGCCTTGGCCCAAAGCCACATTCCTGCAGTGAAGAGAAGATGAGCCGCTAAGGCTGTTCAGCCAGCCTTGAAGCCCAAAGCAAGTGGCTTCCATTCCAGGAGAATGCGAACGTTCCCATCGGTGTGTCACTTGAAGCTTGATGACACAGCATGTTTATCTGAAGCTTCTGCCTACCTCTCAACTACCAGGGAAATACTGCCTCCTTCTGCTAAGAAAGGTTTTCACGTGGGGAGTGCTGTACGTGCAGAAGAGCATTCCCCCGCCGGGCAAAAGTTAGGCCTTGGTGAATCTGGATGGTCCCAGAAGTCCAGCATTGTCACAGAAAAAGCTGTCCGTTGTTTTCAGGCTGGAACTAAACATGTAGCTTCCGACTGCCTTAGGGAGACGTATTTGGGAGCCCACAGGTTTCACTTGTGAGGCACAGAGGTGTTTCTCCGAAGAATCCAAATGCCTCCCTGGCTACGCCAGCATGGAATGTAAGGCTGCTTGGAACGGCGTTCCTGAGGCCGTTTGAATGCTGTATGAACGAGAGCTGTGGAGCAATCCAGGCAGGGCTTTGCCATTACCGCTGCACGTTCACAGCCTTAAAGCCAACGAACCCAGTTGCTTCCTGGGACTCAAACACAGCAGAAGATTTGGACGGCATTCAGTGCCCTTTCACAGATGTTACAACGAAGGTGAGTGCACAATGAGTCGTGAAATACCAAACAGTGTTGCAGCCTTCCTCTATCACATGCTTCTTCGCTTCTAGGGCATAGCTAAGCTGACTATGGGAGAAATCTGGACTTTTACTTGAGCACAGGGGTGCCAGTTCTTTGCCGGCAAGCTCCAGTGTGCTCCTGGAGGAGCTCCCAGCAAGGAACCGAGACCAGCATGCCTCAAACGATTACACACACTCAAGTTCTTTCGTGATGTCGTCAGGCAGCAAAGAGAAGATGGGCAGCAGGAGTGATCTTCTGGCAGCTTTCAAACCGCACCTGTCTCGCCTACCACGGACGAAATGAAGGTTTTGCCAGGGTTGCCCGGTTTCAAACTTGAGCTCATAAGGTTATCCTCAGTAGTTTCTGACTACCTCAAGGAAACACACGGGACCCACAGGGCTCTTCCCTGGAGACCCTTTGGGCACAGGGGCCTCTGCATTGGATGAAATGGGTAAGTATTTCAGTACCTTAGGTAGGCCTCGGTGAGCATGGCTGTTGCACATACTTAACAGTGTGAAGTGTGAAAAATGTACTGGTCTTCAGGCTGGATGCAAAGGTTAGCTTTCGCCTCTGTGAGATTGCTATCCTGTGTCCCAGACTGAATCACAAGCACGTTGTGCAGTAACAGTGCAGTTCTGTTTCAGTCACTGAGGACGATCCACTTGCAAAGAGAATCTGCCAGGCGCTGCTTTCGCGAGGCCTTTTGACGACTGGAACACTCTGCCTAGGCATCCCAGAAAGGAGTACGTTGCCCTTGCTATGAATGTGAAGAGTGCTCCCGGGGACCTACTTCGCCTAGGCTTCCTCAGAAGCCAGCGACCGCTCTTCTGGCACACAGTGGTCATCATGAGAGATTGGTGCACGATACACTGCCCTATGTGTCCCCAGGGGCATAGCAGAGTTAAGGCACTCCTTTTCAGAGTATGGCTTCGTTGCTACCACTGCACACTCAACTCTACTGATGTGAAACACTGGACCTTACCCCGAGGACTTAGGTCACCTTTCATTTGTATTGATCAGATTCTGGAGTGCCGTGGGATGAGTTTCTAGAAAGCAATTGCCAGCACATTATTGCCATTGAGAGAACGCAGCCTTGGCCCAAAGCCACATTCCTGCAGTGAAGAGAAGATGAGCCACTAAGGCTGTTTAGGCAGCCTGAAGCCCAAGCAAGTGACTTCCATTCCAGGAGAATAAAAGGCTCCCATCGGTGTCCCACTTTCAAGCTTGATGACACAGCATATTATCTGAAGATTAAGCCTAGCTATGTAGTACTAGGGAAAGACTGCCTCCTTCTGCTAAGAAAGGTTTTCACGTGGGGAGTGCTGTACGTGCAGAAGAGCATTCCCCTGCTGGGCAAAAGTTAGGCCTTGGTGAATCTGGATGATCCCAGAAGTCCAGCATTGTCACAGAAAAAGCTGTCCGTTGTTTTCAGGCTGGAACTAAACATCTAGCATCCGACTGCCGTAGGGAGACGTATTTGGGAGCCCACAGGTTTCACTGGTGAGGCACAGTGGTGTTTCTCCGAAGAATCCAAATGCCTCCCTGGCTACGCCAGCATGGAATGTAAGGCTGCTTGGAACGGCGTTCCTGAGGCCGTTTGAATGCTGTACAAACGAGAGCTGTCGAGCGATCCGGGCAGATCTTTGCCATTACCGCTGCACGATCACAGCCTGTAAGCCAACGAACCCAGTTGCTTCCTGGGACTCAAACGCAGCTGAAGACTAGGATAGCATTCAGTGCCCTTTCACAGATGTTACAACGAAGGTGAGTGCACAATGAATCGTGAAATACGTAACAGTGTGGCAGCCTTCCTTTAACACATGCTTCTTCGCTCCTAGGGCATAGCTCAGCTTACTAAGGGAGAAATTTGGACTTTTACTTGAGCCCAGGGGTGCCAGTTCTTTGCCGCCAAGCTCCAGTGTGCTCCTGGAGGAACTCCCAGCAAGGAACCGAGACCAGCATGCCTCATACGAGTACACTCAAGTTCTTTCGTGATGCCGTCAGGCAACAAAGAAAAGATGGGCAGCAGGAGTGATCTTCTGGCAGCTTTCAAACCGCACCTGTCTCGCCTACCACGGACGAAATGAAGGTTTTGCCAGGGTTGCCCGGTTTCAAACTTGAGCTCATAAGGTTATCCTCAGTAGTTTCTGACTACCTCAAGGAAACACACGGGACCCACAGGGCTCTTCCCTGGAGACCCTTTGGGCACAGGGACCTCTGCATAGGATGAAATGGGTAAGTATTTCAGTACCTTAGGTAGGCTTCGAGGACCATGGCTGTTGCACATACAACAGTGGAAGTGTGAAAAATGTACTGGTCTTCAGGCTGGATGCAAAAGTTAGCTTTCGCCTCTGTGAGAGTGCCATCCTGTGTCCCAGACTGAATCACAAGCACATTGTGCAGTAACAGTGCAGTTCTGTTTCAGTCACTGAGGACGATCCACTTGCAAAGAGAATCTGCCAGGCGCTGCTTTCGCGAGGCCTTTTGACGACTGGAACACTCTGCCTAGGCATCCCAGAAAGGAGTACGTTGCCCTTGCTATGAATGTGAAGACTGCTCCCGGGGACCTACTTCGCCTAGGCTTCCTCAGAAGCCAGCGACCGCTCTTGTAGCACACAGTGGTCATCATGAGAGATTGGTGCACGATACACTGCCCTCTGTGTTCCCAGGGGCATAGCAGAGTTAAGGCACTCCTTTTCAGAGTATGGCTTCGTGGCTACCACTGCACACTCAACTCTGCTGATGTGAAACACTGGACTTTACCTGGTAGACTTAGGTCACCTTTCATTTGTATGGAGCTGAATCTGCAGTGCCGTGGGATGAGTTTCTAGAAAGCAATTGCCAGCACATTATTGCCATTGAGAGAACGCAGCCTTGGCCCAAAGCCACATTCCTGCAGTGAAGAGAAGATGAGCCGCTAAGGCTGTTCAGCCAGCCTTGAAGCCCAAAGCAAGTGGCTTCCATTCCAGGAGAATGCGAACGTTCCCATCGGTGTGTCACTTGAAGCTTGATGACACAGCATGTTTATCTGAAGCTTCTGCCTACCTCTCAACTACCAGGGAAATACTGCCTCCTTCTGCTAAGAAAGGTTTTCACGTGGGGAGTGCTGTACGTGCAGAAGAGCATTCCCCCGCCGGGCAAAAGTTAGGCCTTGGTGAATCTGGATGGTCCCAGAAGTCCAGCATTGTCACAGAAAAAGCTGTCCGTTGTTTTCAGGCTGGAACTAAACATGTAGCTTCCGACTGCCTTAGGGAGACGTATTTGGGAGCCCACAGGTTTCACTTGTGAGGCACAGAGGTGTTTCTCCGAAGAATCCAAATGCCTCCCTGGCTACGCCAGCATGGAATGTAAGGCTGCTTGGAACGGCGTTCCTGAGGCCGTTTGAATGCTGTATGAACGAGAGCTGTGGAGCAATCCAGGCAGGGCTTTGCCATTACCGCTGCACGTTCACAGCCTTAAAGCCAACGAACCCAGTTGCTTCCTGGGACTCAAACACAGCAGAAGATTTGGACGGCATTCAGTGCCCTTTCACAGATGTTACAACGAAGGTGAGTGCACAATGAGTCGTGAAATACCAAACAGTGTTGCAGCCTTCCTCTATCACATGCTTCTTCGCTTCTAGGGCATAGCTAAGCTGACTATGGGAGAAATCTGGACTTTTACTTGAGCACAGGGGTGCCAGTTCTTTGCCGGCAAGCTCCAGTGTGCTCCTGGAGGAGCTCCCAGCAAGGAACCGAGACCAGCATGCCTCAAACGATTACACACACTCAAGTTCTTTCGTGATGTCGTCAGGCAGCAAAGAGAAGATGGGCAGCAGGAGTGATCTTCTGGCAGCTTTCAAACCGCACCTGTCTCGCCTACCACGGACGAAATGAAGGTTTTGCCAGGGTTGCCCGGTTTCAAACTTGAGCTCATAAGGTTATCCTCAGTAGTTTCTGACTACCTCAAGGAAACACACGGGACCCACAGGGCTCTTCCCTGGAGACCCTTTGGGCACAGGGGCCTCTGCATTGGATGAAATGGGTAAGTATTTCAGTACCTTAGGTAGGCCTCGGTGAGCATGGCTGTTGCACATACTTAACAGTGTGAAGTGTGAAAAATGTACTGGTCTTCAGGCTGGATGCAAAGGTTAGCTTTCGCCTCTGTGAGATTGCTATCCTGTGTCCCAGACTGAATCACAAGCACGTTGTGCAGTAACAGTGCAGTTCTGTTTCAGTCACTGAGGACGATCCACTTGCAAAGAGAATCTGCCAGGCGCTGCTTTCGCGAGGCCTTTTGACGACTGGAACACTCTGCCTAGGCATCCCAGAAAGGAGTACGTTGCCCTTGCTATGAATGTGAAGAGTGCTCCCGGGGACCTACTTCGCCTAGGCTTCCTCAGAAGCCAGCGACCGCTCTTCTGGCACACAGTGGTCATCATGAGAGATTGGTGCACGATACACTGCCCTATGTGTCCCCAGGGGCATAGCAGAGTTAAGGCACTCCTTTTCAGAGTATGGCTTCGTTGCTACCACTGCACACTCAACTCTACTGATGTGAAACACTGGACCTTACCCCGAGGACTTAGGTCACCTTTCATTTGTATTGATCAGATTCTGGAGTGCCGTGGGATGAGTTTCTAGAAAGCAATTGCCAGCACATTATTGCCATTGAGAGAACGCAGCCTTGGCCCAAAGCCACATTCCTGCAGTGAAGAGAAGATGAGCCACTAAGGCTGTTTAGGCAGCCTGAAGCCCAAGCAAGTGACTTCCATTCCAGGAGAATAAAAGGCTCCCATCGGTGTCCCACTTTCAAGCTTGATGACACAGCATATTATCTGAAGATTAAGCCTAGCTATGTAGTACTAGGGAAAGACTGCCTCCTTCTGCTAAGAAAGGTTTTCACGTGGGGAGTGCTGTACGTGCAGAAGAGCATTCCCCTGCTGGGCAAAAGTTAGGCCTTGGTGAATCTGGATGATCCCAGAAGTCCAGCATTGTCACAGAAAAAGCTGTCCGTTGTTTTCAGGCTGGAACTAAACATCTAGCATCCGACTGCCGTAGGGAGACGTATTTGGGAGCCCACAGGTTTCACTGGTGAGGCACAGTGGTGTTTCTCCGAAGAATCCAAATGCCTCCCTGGCTACGCCAGCATGGAATGTAAGGCTGCTTGGAACGGCGTTCCTGAGGCCGTTTGAATGCTGTACAAACGAGAGCTGTCGAGCGATCCGGGCAGATCTTTGCCATTACCGCTGCACGATCACAGCCTGTAAGCCAACGAACCCAGTTGCTTCCTGGGACTCAAACGCAGCTGAAGACTAGGATAGCATTCAGTGCCCTTTCACAGATGTTACAACGAAGGTGAGTGCACAATGAATCGTGAAATACGTAACAGTGTGGCAGCCTTCCTTTAACACATGCTTCTTCGCTCCTAGGGCATAGCTCAGCTTACTAAGGGAGAAATTGGGACTTTTACTTGAGCCCAGGGGTGCCAGTTCTTTGCCGCCAAGCTCCAGTGTGCTCCTGGAGGAACTCCCAGCAAGGAACCGAGACCAGCATGCCTCATACGAGTACACTCAAGTTCTTTCGTGATGCCGTCAGGCAACAAAGAAAAGATGGGCAGCAGGAGTGATCTTCTGGCAGCTTTCAAACCGCACCTGTCTCGCCTACCACGGACGAAATGAAGGTTTTGCCAGGGTTGCCCGGTTTCAAACTTGAGCTCATAAGGTTATCCTCAGTAGTTTCTGACTACCTCAAGGAAACACACGGGACCCACAGGGCTCTTCCCTGGAGACCCTTTGGGCACAGGGACCTCTGCATAGGATGAAATGGGTAAGTATTTCAGTACCTTAGGTAGGCTTCGAGGACCATGGCTGTTGCACATACAACAGTGGAAGTGTGAAAAATGTACTGGTCTTCAGGCTGGATGCAAAAGTTAGCTTTCGCCTCTGTGAGAGTGCCATCCTGTGTCCCAGACTGAATCACAAGCACATTGTGCAGTAACAGTGCAGTTCTGTTTCAGTCACTGAGGACGATCCACTTGCAAAGAGAATCTGCCAGGCGCTGCTTTCGCGAGGCCTTTTGACGACTGGAACACTCTGCCTAGGCATCCCAGAAAGGAGTACGTTGCCCTTGCTATGAATGTGAAGACTGCTCCCGGGGACCTACTTCGCCTAGGCTTCCTCAGAAGCCAGCGACCGCTCTTGTAGCACACAGTGGTCATCATGAGAGATTGGTGCACGATACACTGCCCTCTGTGTTCCCAGGGGCATAGCAGAGTTAAGGCACTCCTTTTCAGAGTATGGCTTCGTGGCTACCACTGCACACTCAACTCTGCTGATGTGAAACACTGGACTTTACCTGGTAGACTTAGGTCACCTTTCATTTGTATGGAGCTGAATCTGCAGTGCCGTGGGATGAGTTTCTAGAAAGCAATTGCCAGCACATTATTGCCATTGAGAGAACGCAGCCTTGGCCCAAAGCCACATTCCTGCAGTGAAGAGAAGATGAGCCGCTAAGGCTGTTCAGCCAGCCTTGAAGCCCAAAGCAAGTGGCTTCCATTCCAGGAGAATGCGAACGTTCCCATCGGTGTGTCACTTGAAGCTTGATGACACAGCATGTTTATCTGAAGCTTCTGCCTACCTCTCAACTACCAGGGAAATACTGCCTCCTTCTGCTAAGAAAGGTTTTCACGTGGGGAGTGCTGTACGTGCAGAAGAGCATTCCCCCGCCGGGCAAAAGTTAGGCCTTGGTGAATCTGGATGGTCCCAGAAGTCCAGCATTGTCACAGAAAAAGCTGTCCGTTGTTTTCAGGCTGGAACTAAACATGTAGCTTCCGACTGCCTTAGGGAGACGTATTTGGGAGCCCACAGGTTTCACTTGTGAGGCACAGAGGTGTTTCTCCGAAGAATCCAAATGCCTCCCTGGCTACGCCAGCATGGAATGTAAGGCTGCTTGGAACGGCGTTCCTGAGGCCGTTTGAATGCTGTATGAACGAGAGCTGTGGAGCAATCCAGGCAGGGCTTTGCCATTACCGCTGCACGTTCACAGCCTTAAAGCCAACGAACCCAGTTGCTTCCTGGGACTCAAACACAGCAGAAGATTTGGACGGCATTCAGTGCCCTTTCACAGATGTTACAACGAAGGTGAGTGCACAATGAGTCGTGAAATACCAAACAGTGTTGCAGCCTTCCTCTATCACATGCTTCTTCGCTTCTAGGGCATAGCTAAGCTGACTATGGGAGAAATCTGGACTTTTACTTGAGCACAGGGGTGCCAGTTCTTTGCCGCCAAGCTCCAGTGTGCTCCTGGAGGAGCTCCCAGCAAGGAACCGAGACCAGCATGCCTCAAACGATTACACACACTCAAGTTCTTTCGTGATGTCGTCAGGCAGCAAAGAGAAGATGGGCAGCAGGAGTGATCTTCTGGCAGCTTTCAAACCGCACCTGTCTCGCCTACCACGGACGAAATGAAGGTTTTGCCAGGGTTGCCCGGTTTCAAACTTGAGCTCATAAGGTTATCCTCAGTAGTTTCTGACTACCTCAAGGAAACACACGGGACCCACAGGGCTCTTCCCTGGAGACCCTTTGGGCACAGGGGCCTCTGCATTGGATGAAATGGGTAAGTATTTCAGTACCTTAGGTAGGCCTCGGTGAGCATGGCTGTTGCACATACTTAACAGTGTGAAGTGTGAAAAATGTACTGGTCTTCAGGCTGGATGCAAAGGTTAGCTTTCGCCTCTGTGAGATTGCTATCCTGTGTCCCAGACTGAATCACAAGCACGTTGTGCAGTAACAGTGCAGTTCTGTTTCAGTCACTGAGGACGATCCACTTGCAAAGAGAATCTGCCAGGCGCTGCTTTCGCGAGGCCTTTTGACGACTGGAACACTCTGCCTAGGCATCCCAGAAAGGAGTACGTTGCCCTTGCTATGAATGTGAAGAGTGCTCCCGGGGACCTACTTCGCCTAGGCTTCCTCAGAAGCCAGCGACCGCTCTTCTGGCACACAGTGGTCATCATGAGAGATTGGTGCACGATACACTGCCCTATGTGTCCCCAGGGGCATAGCAGAGTTAAGGCACTCCTTTTCAGAGTATGGCTTCGTTGCTACCACTGCACACTCAACTCTACTGATGTGAAACACTGGACCTTACCCCGAGGACTTAGGTCACCTTTCATTTGTATTGATCTGATTCTGGAGTGCCGTGGGATGAGTTTCTAGAAAGCAATTGCCAGCACATTATTGCCATTGAGAGAACGCAGCCTTGGCCCAAAGCCACATTCCTGCAGTGAAGAGAAGATGAGCCACTAAGGCTGTTTAGGCAGCCTGAAGCCCAAGCAAGTGACTTCCATTCCAGGAGAATAAAAGGCTCCCATCGGTGTCCCACTTTCAAGCTTGATGACACAGCATATTATCTGAAGATTAAGCCTAGCTATGTAGTACTAGGGAAAGACTGCCTCCTTCTGCTAAGAAAGGTTTTCACGTGGGGAGTGCTGTACGTGCAGAAGAGCATTCCCCTGCTGGGCAAAAGTTAGGCCTTGGTGAATCTGGATGATCCCAGAAGTCCAGCATTGTCACAGAAAAAGCTGTCCGTTGTTTTCAGGCTGGAACTAAACATCTAGCATCCGACTGCCGTAGGGAGACGTATTTGGGAGCCCACAGGTTTCACTGGTGAGGCACAGTGGTGTTTCTCCGAAGAATCCAAATGCCTCCCTGGCTACGCCAGCATGGAATGTAAGGCTGCTTGGAACGGCATTCCTGAGGCCGTTTGAATGCTGTACAAACGAGAGCTGTCGAGCGATCCGGGCAGATCTTTGCCATTACCGCTGCACGATCACAGCCTGTAAGCCAACGAACCCAGTTGCTTCCTGGGACTCAAACGCAGCTGAAGACTAGGATAGCATTCAGTGCCCTTTCACAGATGTTACAACGAAGGTGAGTGCACAATGAATCGTGAAATACGTAACAGTGTGGCAGCCTTCCTTTAACACATGCTTCTTCGCTCCTAGGGCATAGCTCAGCTTACTAAGGGAGAAATTGGGACTTTTACTTGAGCCCAGGGGTGCCAGTTCTTTGCCGCCAAGCTCCAGTGTGCTCCTGGAGGAACTCCCAGCAAGGAACCGAGACCAGCATGCCTCATACGAGTACACTCAAGTTCTTTCGTGATGCCGTCAGGCAACAAAGAAAAGATGGGCAGCAGGAGTGATCTTCTGGCAGCTTTCAAACCGCACCTGTCTCGCCTACCACGGACGAAATGAAGGTTTTGCCAGGGTTGCCCGGTTTCAAACTTGAGCTCATAAGGTTATCCTCAGTAGTTTCTGACTACCTCAAGGAAACACACGGGACCCACAGGGCTCTTCCCTGGAGACCCTTTGGGCACAGGGACCTCTGCATAGGATGAAATGGGTAAGTATTTCAGTACCTTAGGTAGGCTTCGAGGACCATGGCTGTTGCACATACAACAGTGGAAGTGTGAAAAATGTACTGGTCTTCAGGCTGGATGCAAAAGTTAGCTTTCGCCTCTGTGAGAGTGCCATCCTGTGTCCCAGACTGAATCACAAGCACATTGTGCAGTAACAGTGCAGTTCTGTTTCAGTCACTGAGGACGATCCACTTGCAAAGAGAATCTGCCAGGCGCTGCTTTCGCGAGGCCTTTTGACGACTGGAACACTCTGCCTAGGCATCCCAGAAAGGAGTACGTTGCCCTTGCTATGAATGTGAAGACTGCTCCCGGGGACCTACTTCGCCTAGGCTTCCTCAGAAGCCAGCGACCGCTCTTGTAGCACACAGTGGTCATCATGAGAGATTGGTGCACGATACACTGCCCTCTGTGTTCCCAGGGGCATAGCAGAGTTAAGGCACTCCTTTTCAGAGTATGGCTTCGTGGCTACCACTGCACACTCAACTCTGCTGATGTGAAACACTGGACTTTACCTGGTAGACTTAGGTCACCTTTCATTTGTATGGAGCTGAATCTGCAGTGCCGTGGGATGAGTTTCTAGAAAGCAATTGCCAGCACATTATTGCCATTGAGAGAACGCAGCCTTGGCCCAAAGCCACATTCCTGCAGTGAAGAGAAGATGAGCCGCTAAGGCTGTTCAGCCAGCCTTGAAGCCCAAAGCAAGTGGCTTCCATTCCAGGAGAATGCGAACGTTCCCATCGGTGTGTCACTTGAAGCTTGATGACACAGCATGTTTATCTGAAGCTTCTGCCTACCTCTCAACTACCAGGGAAATACTGCCTCCTTCTGCTAAGAAAGGTTTTCACGTGGGGAGTGCTGTACGTGCAGAAGAGCATTCCCCCGCCGGGCAAAAGTTAGGCCTTGGTGAATCTGGATGGTCCCAGAAGTCCAGCATTGTCACAGAAAAAGCTGTCCGTTGTTTTCAGGCTGGAACTAAACATGTAGCTTCCGACTGCCTTAGGGAGACGTATTTGGGAGCCCACAGGTTTCACTTGTGAGGCACAGAGGTGTTTCTCCGAAGAATCCAAATGCCTCCCTGGCTACGCCAGCATGGAATGTAAGGCTGCTTGGAACGGCGTTCCTGAGGCCGTTTGAATGCTGTATGAACGAGAGCTGTGGAGCAATCCAGGCAGGGCTTTGCCATTACCGCTGCACGTTCACAGCCTTAAAGCCAACGAACCCAGTTGCTTCCTGGGACTCAAACACAGCAGAAGATTTGGACGGCATTCAGTGCCCTTTCACAGATGTTACAACGAAGGTGAGTGCACAATGAGTCGTGAAATACCAAACAGTGTTGCAGCCTTCCTCTATCACATGCTTCTTCGCTTCTAGGGCATAGCTAAGCTGACTATGGGAGAAATCTGGACTTTTACTTGAGCACAGGGGTGCCAGTTCTTTGCCGGCAAGCTCCAGTGTGCTCCTGGAGGAGCTCCCAGCAAGGAACCGAGACCAGCATGCCTCAAACGATTACACACACTCAAGTTCTTTCGTGATGTCGTCAGGCAGCAAAGAGAAGATGGGCAGCAGGAGTGATCTTCTGGCAGCTTTCAAACCGCACCTGTCTCGCCTACCACGGACGAAATGAAGGTTTTGCCAGGGTTGCCCGGTTTCAAACTTGAGCTCATAAGGTTATCCTCAGTAGTTTCTGACTACCTCAAGGAAACACACGGGACCCACAGGGCTCTTCCCTGGAGACCCTTTGGGCACAGGGGCCTCTGCATTGGATGAAATGGGTAAGTATTTCAGTACCTTAGGTAGGCCTCGGTGAGCATGGCTGTTGCACATACTTAACAGTGTGAAGTGTGAAAAATGTACTGGTCTTCAGGCTGGATGCAAAGGTTAGCTTTCGCCTCTGTGAGATTGCTATCCTGTGTCCCAGACTGAATCACAAGCACGTTGTGCAGTAACAGTGCAGTTCTGTTTCAGTCACTGAGGACGATCCACTTGCAAAGAGAATCTGCCAGGCGCTGCTTTCGCGAGGCCTTTTGACGACTGGAACACTCTGCCTAGGCATCCCAGAAAGGAGTACGTTGCCCTTGCTATGAATGTGAAGAGTGCTCCCGGGGACCTACTTCGCCTAGGCTTCCTCAGAAGCCAGCGACCGCTCTTCTGGCACACAGTGGTCATCATGAGAGATTGGTGCACGATACACTGCCCTATGTGTCCCCAGGGGCATAGCAGAGTTAAGGCACTCCTTTTCAGAGTATGGCTTCGTTGCTACCACTGCACACTCAACTCTACTGATGTGAAACACTGGACCTTACCCCGAGGACTTAGGTCACCTTTCATTTGTATTGATCAGATTCTGGAGTGCCGTGGGATGAGTTTCTAGAAAGCAATTGCCAGCACATTATTGCCATTGAGAGAACGCAGCCTTGGCCCAAAGCCACATTCCTGCAGTGAAGAGAAGATGAGCCACTAAGGCTGTTTAGGCAGCCTGAAGCCCAAGCAAGTGACTTCCATTCCAGGAGAATAAAAGGCTCCCATCGGTGTCCCACTTTCAAGCTTGATGACACAGCATATTATCTGAAGATTAAGCCTAGCTATGTAGTACTAGGGAAAGACTGCCTCCTTCTGCTAAGAAAGGTTTTCACGTGGGGAGTGCTGTACGTGCAGAAGAGCATTCCCCTGCTGGGCAAAAGTTAGGCCTTGGTGAATCTGGATGATCCCAGAAGTCCAGCATTGTCACAGAAAAAGCTGTCCGTTGTTTTCAGGCTGGAACTAAACATCTAGCATCCGACTGCCGTAGGGAGACGTATTTGGGAGCCCACAGGTTTCACTGGTGAGGCACAGTGGTGTTTCTCCGAAGAATCCAAATGCCTCCCTGGCTACGCCAGCATGGAATGTAAGGCTGCTTGGAACGGCATTCCTGAGGCCGTTTGAATGCTGTACAAACGAGAGCTGTCGAGCGATCCGGGCAGATCTTTGCCATTACCGCTGCACGATCACAGCCTGTAAGCCAACGAACCCAGTTGCTTCCTGGGACTCAAACGCAGCTGAAGACTAGGATAGCATTCAGTGCCCTTTCACAGATGTTACAACGAAGGTGAGTGCACAATGAATCGTGAAATACGTAACAGTGTGGCAGCCTTCCTTTAACACATGCTTCTTCGCTCCTAGGGCATAGCTCAGCTTACTAAGGGAGAAATTTGGACTTTTACTTGAGCCCAGGGGTGCCAGTTCTTTGCCGCCAAGCTCCAGTGTGCTCCTGGAGGAACTCCCAGCAAGGAACCGAGACCAGCATGCCTCATACGAGTACACTCAAGTTCTTTCGTGATGCCGTCAGGCAACAAAGAAAAGATGGGCAGCAGGAGTGATCTTCTGGCAGCTTTCAAACCGCACCTGTCTCGCCTACCACGGACGAAATGAAGGTTTTGCCAGGGTTGCCCGGTTTCAAACTTGAGCTCATAAGGTTATCCTCAGTAGTTTCTGACTACCTCAAGGAAACACACGGGACCCACAGGGCTCTTCCCTGGAGACCCTTTGGGCACAGGGACCTCTGCATAGGATGAAATGGGTAAGTATTTCAGTACCTTAGGTAGGCTTCGAGGACCATGGCTGTTGCACATACAACAGTGGAAGTGTGAAAAATATACTGGTCTTCAGGCTGGATGCAAAAGTTAGCTTTCGCCTCTGTGAGAGTGCCATCCTGTGTCCCAGACTGAATCACAAGCACATTGTGCAGTAACAGTGCAGTTCTGTTTCAGTCACTGAGGACGATCCACTTGCAAAGAGAATCTGCCAGGCGCTGCTTTCGCGAGGCCTTTTGACGACTGGAACACTCTGCCTAGGCATCCCAGAAAGGAGTACGTTGCCCTTGCTATGAATGTGAAGACTGCTCCCGGGGACCTACTTCGCCTAGGCTTCCTCAGAAGCCAGCGACCGCTCTTGTAGCACACAGTGGTCATCATGAGAGATTGGTGCACGATACACTGCCCTCTGTGTTCCCAGGGGCATAGCAGAGTTAAGGCACTCCTTTTCAGAGTATGGCTTCGTGGCTACCACTGCACACTCAACTCTGCTGATGTGAAACACTGGACTTTACCTGGTAGACTTAGGTCACCTTTCATTTGTATGGAGCTGAATCTGCAGTGCCGTGGGATGAGTTTCTAGAAAGCAATTGCCAGCACATTATTGCCATTGAGAGAACGCAGCCTTGGCCCAAAGCCACATTCCTGCAGTGAAGAGAAGATGAGCCGCTAAGGCTGTTCAGCCAGCCTTGAAGCCCAAAGCAAGTGGCTTCCATTCCAGGAGAATGCGAACGTTCCCATCGGTGTGTCACTTGAAGCTTGATGACACAGCATGTTTATCTGAAGCTTCTGCCTACCTCTCAACTACCAGGGAAATACTGCCTCCTTCTGCTAAGAAAGGTTTTCACGTGGGGAGTGCTGTACGTGCAGAAGAGCATTCCCCCGCCGGGCAAAAGTTAGGCCTTGGTGAATCTGGATGGTCCCAGAAGTCCAGCATTGTCACAGAAAAAGCTGTCCGTTGTTTTCAGGCTGGAACTAAACATGTAGCTTCCGACTGCCTTAGGGAGACGTATTTGGGAGCCCACAGGTTTCACTTGTGAGGCACAGAGGTGTTTCTCCGAAGAATCCAAATGCCTCCCTGGCTACGCCAGCATGGAATGTAAGGCTGCTTGGAACGGCGTTCCTGAGGCCGTTTGAATGCTGTATGAACGAGAGCTGTGGAGCAATCCAGGCAGGGCTTTGCCATTACCGCTGCACGTTCACAGCCTTAAAGCCAACGAACCCAGTTGCTTCCTGGGACTCAAACACAGCAGAAGATTTGGACGGCATTCAGTGCCCTTTCACAGATGTTACAACGAAGGTGAGTGCACAATGAGTCGTGAAATACCAAACAGTGTTGCAGCCTTCCTCTATCACATGCTTCTTCGCTTCTAGGGCATAGCTAAGCTGACTATGGGAGAAATCTGGACTTTTACTTGAGCACAGGGGTGCCAGTTCTTTGCCGGCAAGCTCCAGTGTGCTCCTGGAGGAGCTCCCAGCAAGGAACCGAGACCAGCATGCCTCAAACGATTACACTCAAGTTCTTTCGTGATGTCGTCAGGCAGCAAAGAGAAGATGGGCAGCAGGAGTGATCTTCTGGCAGCTTTCAAACCGCACCTGTCTCGCCTACCACGGACGAAATGAAGGTTTTGCCAGGGTTGCCCGGTTTCAAACTTGAGCTCATAAGGTTATCCTCAGTAGTTTCTGACTACCTCAAGGAAACACACGGGACCCACAGGGCTCTTCCCTGGAGACCCTTTGGGCACAGGGGCCTCTGCATTGGATGAAATGGGTAAGTATTTCAGTACCTTAGGTAGGCCTCGGTGAGCATGGCTGTTGCACATACTTAACAGTGTGAAGTGTGAAAAATGTACTGGTCTTCAGGCTGGATGCAAAGGTTAGCTTTCGCCTCTGTGAGATTGCTATCCTGTGTCCCAGACTGAATCACAAGCACGTTGTGCAGTAACAGTGCAGTTCTGTTTCAGTCACTGAGGACGATCCACTTGCAAAGAGAATCTGCCAGGCGCTGCTTTCGCGAGGCCTTTTGACGACTGGAACACTCTGCCTAGGCATCCCAGAAAGGAGTACGTTGCCCTTGCTATGAATGTGAAGAGTGCTCCCGGGGACCTACTTCGCCTAGGCTTCCTCAGAAGCCAGCGACCGCTCTTCTGGCACACAGTGGTCATCATGAGAGATTGGTGCACGATACACTGCCCTATGTGTCCCCAGGGGCATAGCAGAGTTAAGGCACTCCTTTTCAGAGTATGGCTTCGTTGCTACCACTGCACACTCAACTCTGCTGATGTGAAACACTGGACTTTACCTGGTAGACTTAGGTCACCTTTCATTTGTATGGAGCTGAATCTGCAGTGCCGTGGGATGAGTTTCTAGAAAGCAATTGCCAGCACATTATTGCCATTGAGAGAACGCAGCCTTGGCCCAAAGCCACATTCCTGCAGTGAAGAGAAGATGAGCCACTAAGGCTGTTTAGGCAGCCTGAAGCCCAAGCAAGTGACTTCCATTCCAGGAGAATAAAAGGCTCCCATCGGTGTCCCACTTTCAAGCTTGATGACACAGCATATTATCTGAAGATTAAGCCTAGCTATGTAGTACTAGGGAAAGACTGCCTCCTTCTGCTAAGAAAGGTTTTCACGTGGGGAGTGCTGTACGTGCAGAAGAGCATTCCCCTGCTGGGCAAAAGTTAGGCCTTGGTGAATCTGGATGATCCCAGAAGTCCAGCATTGTCACAGAAAAAGCTGTCCGTTGTTTTCAGGCTGGAACTAAACATCTAGCATCCGACTGCCGTAGGGAGACGTATTTGGGAGCCCACAGGTTTCACTGGTGAGGCACAGTGGTGTTTCTCCGAAGAATCCAAATGCCTCCCTGGCTACGCCAGCATGGAATGTAAGGCTGCTTGGAACGGCGTTCCTGAGGCCGTTTGAATGCTGTACAAACGAGAGCTGTCGAGCGATCCGGGCAGATCTTTGCCATTACCGCTGCACGATCACAGCCTGTAAGCCAACGAACCCAGTTGCTTCCTGGGACTCAAACGCAGCTGAAGACTAGGATAGCATTCAGTGCCCTTTCACAGATGTTACAACGAAGGTGAGTGCACAATGAATCGTGAAATACGTAACAGTGTGGCAGCCTTCCTTTAACACATGCTTCTTCGCTCCTAGGGCATAGCTCAGCTTACTAAGGGAGAAATTTGGACTTTTACTTGAGCCCAGGGGTGCCAGTTCTTTGCCGCCAAGCTCCAGTGTGCTCCTGGAGGAACTCCCAGCAAGGAACCGAGACCAGCATGCCTCATACGAGTACACTCAAGTTCTTTCGTGATGCCGTCAGGCAACAAAGAAAAGATGGGCAGCAGGAGTGATCTTCTGGCAGCTTTCAAACCGCACCTGTCTCGCCTACCACGGACGAAATGAAGGTTTTGCCAGGGTTGCCCGGTTTCAAACTTGAGCTCATAAGGTTATCCTCAGTAGTTTCTGACTACCTCAAGGAAACACACGGGACCCACAGGGCTCTTCCCTGGAGACCCTTTGGGCACAGGGACCTCTGCATAGGATGAAATGGGTAAGTATTTCAGTACCTTAGGTAGGCTTCGAGGACCATGGCTGTTGCACATACAACAGTGGAAGTGTGAAAAATATACTGGTCTTCAGGCTGGATGCAAAAGTTAGCTTTCGCCTCTGTGAGAGTGCCATCCTGTGTCCCAGACTGAATCACAAGCACATTGTGCAGTAACAGTGCAGTTCTGTTTCAGTCACTGAGGACGATCCACTTGCAAAGAGAATCTGCCAGGCGCTGCTTTCGCGAGGCCTTTTGACGACTGGAACACTCTGCCTAGGCATCCCAGAAAGGAGTACGTTGCCCTTGCTATGAATGTGAAGACTGCTCCCGGGGACCTACTTCGCCTAGGCTTCCTCAGAAGCCAGCGACCGCTCTTGTAGCACACAGTGGTCATCATGAGAGATTGGTGCACGATACACTGCCCTCTGTGTTCCCAGGGGCATAGCAGAGTTAAGGCACTCCTTTTCAGAGTATGGCTTCGTGGCTACCACTGCACACTCAACTCTGCTGATGTGAAACACTGGACTTTACCTGGTAGACTTAGGTCACCTTTCATTTGTATGGAGCTGAATCTGCAGTGCCGTGGGATGAGTTTCTAGAAAGCAATTGCCAGCACATTATTGCCATTGAGAGAACGCAGCCTTGGCCCAAAGCCACATTCCTGCAGTGAAGAGAAGATGAGCCGCTAAGGCTGTTCAGCCAGCCTTGAAGCCCAAAGCAAGTGGCTTCCATTCCAGGAGAATGCGAACGTTCCCATCGGTGTGTCACTTGAAGCTTGATGACACAGCATGTTTATCTGAAGCTTCTGCCTACCTCTCAACTACCAGGGAAATACTGCCTCCTTCTGCTAAGAAAGGTTTTCACGTGGGGAGTGCTGTACGTGCAGAAGAGCATTCCCCCGCCGGGCAAAAGTTAGGCCTTGGTGAATCTGGATGGTCCCAGAAGTCCAGCATTGTCACAGAAAAAGCTGTCCGTTGTTTTCAGGCTGGAACTAAACATGTAGCTTCCGACTGCCTTAGGGAGACGTATTTGGGAGCCCACAGGTTTCACTTGTGAGGCACAGAGGTGTTTCTCCGAAGAATCCAAATGCCTCCCTGGCTACGCCAGCATGGAATGTAAGGCTGCTTGGAACGGCGTTCCTGAGGCCGTTTGAATGCTGTATGAACGAGAGCTGTGGAGCAATCCAGGCAGGGCTTTGCCATTACCGCTGCACGTTCACAGCCTTAAAGCCAACGAACCCAGTTGCTTCCTGGGACTCAAACACAGCAGAAGATTTGGACGGCATTCAGTGCCCTTTCACAGATGTTACAACGAAGGTGAGTGCACAATGAGTCGTGAAATACCAAACAGTGTTGCAGCCTTCCTCTATCACATGCTTCTTCGCTTCTAGGGCATAGCTAAGCTGACTATGGGAGAAATCTGGACTTTTACTTGAGCACAGGGGTGCCAGTTCTTTGCCGCCAAGCTCCAGTGTGCTCCTGGAGGAGCTCCCAGCAAGGAACCGAGACCAGCATGCCTCAAACGATTACACACACTCAAGTTCTTTCGTGATGTCGTCAGGCAGCAAAGAGAAGATGGGCAGCAGGAGTGATCTTCTGGCAGCTTTCAAACCGCACCTGTCTCGCCTACCACGGACGAAATGAAGGTTTTGCCAGGGTTGCCCGGTTTCAAACTTGAGCTCATAAGGTTATCCTCAGTAGTTTCTGACTACCTCAAGGAAACACACGGGACCCACAGGGCTCTTCCCTGGAGACCCTTTGGGCACAGGGGCCTCTGCATTGGATGAAATGGGTAAGTATTTCAGTACCTTAGGTAGGCCTCGGTGAGCATGGCTGTTGCACATACTTAACAGTGTGAAGTGTGAAAAATGTACTGGTCTTCAGGCTGGATGCAAAGGTTAGCTTTCGCCTCTGTGAGATTGCTATCCTGTGTCCCAGACTGAATCACAAGCACGTTGTGCAGTAACAGTGCAGTTCTGTTTCAGTCACTGAGGACGATCCACTTGCAAAGAGAATCTGCCAGGCGCTGCTTTCGCGAGGCCTTTTGACGACTGGAACACTCTGCCTAGGCATCCCAGAAAGGAGTACGTTGCCCTTGCTATGAATGTGAAGAGTGCTCCCGGGGACCTACTTCGCCTAGGCTTCCTCAGAAGCCAGCGACCGCTCTTCTGGCACACAGTGGTCATCATGAGAGATTGGTGCACGATACACTGCCCTATGTGTCCCCAGGGGCATAGCAGAGTTAAGGCACTCCTTTTCAGAGTATGGCTTCGTTGCTACCACTGCACACTCAACTCTACTGATGTGAAACACTGGACCTTACCCCGAGGACTTAGGTCACCTTTCATTTGTATTGATCAGATTCTGGAGTGCCGTGGGATGAGTTTCTAGAAAGCAATTGCCAGCACATTATTGCCATTGAGAGAACGCAGCCTTGGCCCAAAGCCACATTCCTGCAGTGAAGAGAAGATGAGCCACTAAGGCTGTTTAGGCAGCCTGAAGCCCAAGCAAGTGACTTCCATTCCAGGAGAATAAAAGGCTCCCATCGGTGTCCCACTTTCAAGCTTGATGACACAGCATATTATCTGAAGATTAAGCCTAGCTATGTAGTACTAGGGAAAGACTGCCTCCTTCTGCTAAGAAAGGTTTTCACGTGGGGAGTGCTGTACGTGCAGAAGAGCATTCCCCTGCTGGGCAAAAGTTAGGCCTTGGTGAATCTGGATGATCCCAGAAGTCCAGCATTGTCACAGAAAAAGCTGTCCGTTGTTTTCAGGCTGGAACTAAACATCTAGCATCCGACTGCCGTAGGGAGACGTATTTGGGAGCCCACAGGTTTCACTGGTGAGGCACAGTGGTGTTTCTCCGAAGAATCCAAATGCCTCCCTGGCTACGCCAGCATGGAATGTAAGGCTGCTTGGAACGGCATTCCTGAGGCCGTTTGAATGCTGTACAAACGAGAGCTGTCGAGCGATCCGGGCAGATCTTTGCCATTACCGCTGCACGATCACAGCCTGTAAGCCAACGAACCCAGTTGCTTCCTGGGACTCAAACGCAGCTGAAGACTAGGATAGCATTCAGTGCCCTTTCACAGATGTTACAACGAAGGTGAGTGCACAATGAATCGTGAAATACGTAACAGTGTGGCAGCCTTCCTTTAACACATGCTTCTTCGCTCCTAGGGCATAGCTCAGCTTACTAAGGGAGAAATTTGGACTTTTACTTGAGCCCAGGGGTGCCAGTTCTTTGCCGCCAAGCTCCAGTGTGCTCCTGGAGGAACTCCCAGCAAGGAACCGAGACCAGCATGCCTCATACGAGTACACTCAAGTTCTTTCGTGATGCCGTCAGGCAACAAAGAAAAGATGGGCAGCAGGAGTGATCTTCTGGCAGCTTTCAAACCGCACCTGTCTCGCCTACCACGGACGAAATGAAGGTTTTGCCAGGGTTGCCCGGTTTCAAACTTGAGCTCATAAGGTTATCCTCAGTAGTTTCTGACTACCTCAAGGAAACACACGGGACCCACAGGGCTCTTCCCTGGAGACCCTTTGGGCACAGGGACCTCTGCATAGGATGAAATGGGTAAGTATTTCAGTACCTTAGGTAGGCTTCGAGGACCATGGCTGTTGCACATACAACAGTGGAAGTGTGAAAAATATACTGGTCTTCAGGCTGGATGCAAAAGTTAGCTTTCGCCTCTGTGAGAGTGCCATCCTGTGTCCCAGACTGAATCACAAGCACATTGTGCAGTAACAGTGCAGTTCTGTTTCAGTCACTGAGGACGATCCACTTGCAAAGAGAATCTGCCAGGCGCTGCTTTCGCGAGGCCTTTTGACGACTGGAACACTCTGCCTAGGCATCCCAGAAAGGAGTACGTTGCCCTTGCTATGAATGTGAAGACTGCTCCCGGGGACCTACTTCGCCTAGGCTTCCTCAGAAGCCAGCGACCGCTCTTGTAGCACACAGTGGTCATCATGAGAGATTGGTGCACGATACACTGCCCTCTGTGTTCCCAGGGGCATAGCAGAGTTAAGGCACTCCTTTTCAGAGTATGGCTTCGTGGCTACCACTGCACACTCAACTCTGCTGATGTGAAACACTGGACTTTACCTGGTAGACTTAGGTCACCTTTCATTTGTATGGAGCTGAATCTGCAGTGCCGTGGGATGAGTTTCTAGAAAGCAATTGCCAGCACATTATTGCCATTGAGAGAACGCAGCCTTGGCCCAAAGCCACATTCCTGCAGTGAAGAGAAGATGAGCCGCTAAGGCTGTTCAGCCAGCCTTGAAGCCCAAAGCAAGTGGCTTCCATTCCAGGAGAATGCGAACGTTCCCATCGGTGTGTCACTTGAAGCTTGATGACACAGCATGTTTATCTGAAGCTTCTGCCTACCTCTCAACTACCAGGGAAATACTGCCTCCTTCTGCTAAGAAAGGTTTTCACGTGGGGAGTGCTGTACGTGCAGAAGAGCATTCCCCCGCCGGGCAAAAGTTAGGCCTTGGTGAATCTGGATGGTCCCAGAAGTCCAGCATTGTCACAGAAAAAGCTGTCCGTTGTTTTCAGGCTGGAACTAAACATGTAGCTTCCGACTGCCTTAGGGAGACGTATTTGGGAGCCCACAGGTTTCACTTGTGAGGCACAGAGGTGTTTCTCCGAAGAATCCAAATGCCTCCCTGGCTACGCCAGCATGGAATGTAAGGCTGCTTGGAACGGCGTTCCTGAGGCCGTTTGAATGCTGTATGAACGAGAGCTGTGGAGCAATCCAGGCAGGGCTTTGCCATTACCGCTGCACGTTCACAGCCTTAAAGCCAACGAACCCAGTTGCTTCCTGGGACTCAAACACAGCAGAAGATTTGGACGGCATTCAGTGCCCTTTCACAGATGTTACAACGAAGGTGAGTGCACAATGAGTCGTGAAATACCAAACAGTGTTGCAGCCTTCCTCTATCACATGCTTCTTCGCTTCTAGGGCATAGCTAAGCTGACTATGGGAGAAATCTGGACTTTTACTTGAGCACAGGGGTGCCAGTTCTTTGCCGGCAAGCTCCAGTGTGCTCCTGGAGGAGCTCCCAGCAAGGAACCGAGACCAGCATGCCTCAAACGATTACACTCAAGTTCTTTCGTGATGTCGTCAGGCAGCAAAGAGAAGATGGGCAGCAGGAGTGATCTTCTGGCAGCTTTCAAACCGCACCTGTCTCGCCTACCACGGACGAAATGAAGGTTTTGCCAGGGTTGCCCGGTTTCAAACTTGAGCTCATAAGGTTATCCTCAGTAGTTTCTGACTACCTCAAGGAAACACACGGGACCCACAGGGCTCTTCCCTGGAGACCCTTTGGGCACAGGGGCCTCTGCATTGGATGAAATGGGTAAGTATTTCAGTACCTTAGGTAGGCCTCGGTGAGCATGGCTGTTGCACATACTTAACAGTGTGAAGTGTGAAAAATGTACTGGTCTTCAGGCTGGATGCAAAGGTTAGCTTTCGCCTCTGTGAGATTGCTATCCTGTGTCCCAGACTGAATCACAAGCACGTTGTGCAGTAACAGTGCAGTTCTGTTTCAGTCACTGAGGACGATCCACTTGCAAAGAGAATCTGCCAGGCGCTGCTTTCGCGAGGCCTTTTGACGACTGGAACACTCTGCCTAGGCATCCCAGAAAGGAGTACGTTGCCCTTGCTATGAATGTGAAGAGTGCTCCCGGGGACCTACTTCGCCTAGGCTTCCTCAGAAGCCAGCGACCGCTCTTCTGGCACACAGTGGTCATCATGAGAGATTGGTGCACGATACACTGCCCTATGTGTCCCCAGGGGCATAGCAGAGTTAAGGCACTCCTTTTCAGAGTATGGCTTCGTTGCTACCACTGCACACTCAACTCTGCTGATGTGAAACACTGGACTTTACCTGGTAGACTTAGGTCACCTTTCATTTGTATGGAGCTGAATCTGCAGTGCCGTGGGATGAGTTTCTAGAAAGCAATTGCCAGCACATTATTGCCATTGAGAGAACGCAGCCTTGGCCCAAAGCCACATTCCTGCAGTGAAGAGAAGATGAGCCACTAAGGCTGTTTAGGCAGCCTGAAGCCCAAGCAAGTGACTTCCATTCCAGGAGAATAAAAGGCTCCCATCGGTGTCCCACTTTCAAGCTTGATGACACAGCATATTATCTGAAGATTAAGCCTAGCTATGTAGTACTAGGGAAAGACTGCCTCCTTCTGCTAAGAAAGGTTTTCACGTGGGGAGTGCTGTACGTGCAGAAGAGCATTCCCCTGCTGGGCAAAAGTTAGGCCTTGGTGAATCTGGATGATCCCAGAAGTCCAGCATTGTCACAGAAAAAGCTGTCCGTTGTTTTCAGGCTGGAACTAAACATCTAGCATCCGACTGCCGTAGGGAGACGTATTTGGGAGCCCACAGGTTTCACTGGTGAGGCACAGTGGTGTTTCTCCGAAGAATCCAAATGCCTCCCTGGCTACGCCAGCATGGAATGTAAGGCTGCTTGGAACGGCGTTCCTGAGGCCGTTTGAATGCTGTACAAACGAGAGCTGTCGAGCGATCCGGGCAGATCTTTGCCATTACCGCTGCACGATCACAGCCTGTAAGCCAACGAACCCAGTTGCTTCCTGGGACTCAAACGCAGCTGAAGACTAGGATAGCATTCAGTGCCCTTTCACAGATGTTACAACGAAGGTGAGTGCACAATGAATCGTGAAATACGTAACAGTGTGGCAGCCTTCCTTTAACACATGCTTCTTCGCTCCTAGGGCATAGCTCAGCTTACTAAGGGAGAAATTTGGACTTTTACTTGAGCCCAGGGGTGCCAGTTCTTTGCCGCCAAGCTCCAGTGTGCTCCTGGAGGAACTCCCAGCAAGGAACCGAGACCAGCATGCCTCATACGAGTACACTCAAGTTCTTTCGTGATGCCGTCAGGCAACAAAGAAAAGATGGGCAGCAGGAGTGATCTTCTGGCAGCTTTCAAACCGCACCTGTCTCGCCTACCACGGACGAAATGAAGGTTTTGCCAGGGTTGCCCGGTTTCAAACTTGAGCTCATAAGGTTATCCTCAGTAGTTTCTGACTACCTCAAGGAAACACACGGGACCCACAGGGCTCTTCCCTGGAGACCCTTTGGGCACAGGGACCTCTGCATAGGATGAAATGGGTAAGTATTTCAGTACCTTAGGTAGGCTTCGAGGACCATGGCTGTTGCACATACAACAGTGGAAGTGTGAAAAATATACTGGTCTTCAGGCTGGATGCAAAAGTTAGCTTTCGCCTCTGTGAGAGTGCCATCCTGTGTCCCAGACTGAATCACAAGCACATTGTGCAGTAACAGTGCAGTTCTGTTTCAGTCACTGAGGACGATCCACTTGCAAAGAGAATCTGCCAGGCGCTGCTTTCGCGAGGCCTTTTGACGACTGGAACACTCTGCCTAGGCATCCCAGAAAGGAGTACGTTGCCCTTGCTATGAATGTGAAGACTGCTCCCGGGGACCTACTTCGCCTAGGCTTCCTCAGAAGCCAGCGACCGCTCTTGTAGCACACAGTGGTCATCATGAGAGATTGGTGCACGATACACTGCCCTCTGTGTTCCCAGGGGCATAGCAGAGTTAAGGCACTCCTTTTCAGAGTATGGCTTCGTGGCTACCACTGCACACTCAACTCTGCTGATGTGAAACACTGGACTTTACCTGGTAGACTTAGGTCACCTTTCATTTGTATGGAGCTGAATCTGCAGTGCCGTGGGATGAGTTTCTAGAAAGCAATTGCCAGCACATTATTGCCATTGAGAGAACGCAGCCTTGGCCCAAAGCCACATTCCTGCAGTGAAGAGAAGATGAGCCGCTAAGGCTGTTCAGCCAGCCTTGAAGCCCAAAGCAAGTGGCTTCCATTCCAGGAGAATGCGAACGTTCCCATCGGTGTGTCACTTGAAGCTTGATGACACAGCATGTTTATCTGAAGCTTCTGCCTACCTCTCAACTACCAGGGAAATACTGCCTCCTTCTGCTAAGAAAGGTTTTCACGTGGGGAGTGCTGTACGTGCAGAAGAGCATTCCCCCGCCGGGCAAAAGTTAGGCCTTGGTGAATCTGGATGGTCCCAGAAGTCCAGCATTGTCACAGAAAAAGCTGTCCGTTGTTTTCAGGCTGGAACTAAACATGTAGCTTCCGACTGCCTTAGGGAGACGTATTTGGGAGCCCACAGGTTTCACTTGTGAGGCACAGAGGTGTTTCTCCGAAGAATCCAAATGCCTCCCTGGCTACGCCAGCATGGAATGTAAGGCTGCTTGGAACGGCGTTCCTGAGGCCGTTTGAATGCTGTATGAACGAGAGCTGTGGAGCAATCCAGGCAGGGCTTTGCCATTACCGCTGCACGTTCACAGCCTTAAAGCCAACGAACCCAGTTGCTTCCTGGGACTCAAACACAGCAGAAGATTTGGACGGCATTCAGTGCCCTTTCACAGATGTTACAACGAAGGTGAGTGCACAATGAGTCGTGAAATACCAAACAGTGTTGCAGCCTTCCTCTATCACATGCTTCTTCGCTTCTAGGGCATAGCTAAGCTGACTATGGGAGAAATCTGGACTTTTACTTGAGCACAGGGGTGCCAGTTCTTTGCCGCCAAGCTCCAGTGTGCTCCTGGAGGAGCTCCCAGCAAGGAACCGAGACCAGCATGCCTCAAACGATTACACACACTCAAGTTCTTTCGTGATGTCGTCAGGCAGCAAAGAGAAGATGGGCAGCAGGAGTGATCTTCTGGCAGCTTTCAAACCGCACCTGTCTCGCCTACCACGGACGAAATGAAGGTTTTGCCAGGGTTGCCCGGTTTCAAACTTGAGCTCATAAGGTTATCCTCAGTAGTTTCTGACTACCTCAAGGAAACACACGGGACCCACAGGGCTCTTCCCTGGAGACCCTTTGGGCACAGGGGCCTCTGCATTGGATGAAATGGGTAAGTATTTCAGTACCTTAGGTAGGCCTCGGTGAGCATGGCTGTTGCACATACTTAACAGTGTGAAGTGTGAAAAATGTACTGGTCTTCAGGCTGGATGCAAAGGTTAGCTTTCGCCTCTGTGAGATTGCTATCCTGTGTCCCAGACTGAATCACAAGCACGTTGTGCAGTAACAGTGCAGTTCTGTTTCAGTCACTGAGGACGATCCACTTGCAAAGAGAATCTGCCAGGCGCTGCTTTCGCGAGGCCTTTTGACGACTGGAACACTCTGCCTAGGCATCCCAGAAAGGAGTACGTTGCCCTTGCTATGAATGTGAAGAGTGCTCCCGGGGACCTACTTCGCCTAGGCTTCCTCAGAAGCCAGCGACCGCTCTTCTGGCACACAGTGGTCATCATGAGAGATTGGTGCACGATACACTGCCCTATGTGTCCCCAGGGGCATAGCAGAGTTAAGGCACTCCTTTTCAGAGTATGGCTTCGTTGCTACCACTGCACACTCAACTCTACTGATGTGAAACACTGGACCTTACCCCGAGGACTTAGGTCACCTTTCATTTGTATTGATCAGATTCTGGAGTGCCGTGGGATGAGTTTCTAGAAAGCAATTGCCAGCACATTATTGCCATTGAGAGAACGCAGCCTTGGCCCAAAGCCACATTCCTGCAGTGAAGAGAAGATGAGCCACTAAGGCTGTTTAGGCAGCCTGAAGCCCAAGCAAGTGACTTCCATTCCAGGAGAATAAAAGGCTCCCATCGGTGTCCCACTTTCAAGCTTGATGACACAGCATATTATCTGAAGATTAAGCCTAGCTATGTAGTACTAGGGAAAGACTGCCTCCTTCTGCTAAGAAAGGTTTTCACGTGGGGAGTGCTGTACGTGCAGAAGAGCATTCCCCTGCTGGGCAAAAGTTAGGCCTTGGTGAATCTGGATGATCCCAGAAGTCCAGCATTGTCACAGAAAAAGCTGTCCGTTGTTTTCAGGCTGGAACTAAACATCTAGCATCCGACTGCCGTAGGGAGACGTATTTGGGAGCCCACAGGTTTCACTGGTGAGGCACAGTGGTGTTTCTCCGAAGAATCCAAATGCCTCCCTGGCTACGCCAGCATGGAATGTAAGGCTGCTTGGAACGGCGTTCCTGAGGCCGTTTGAATGCTGTACAAACGAGAGCTGTCGAGCGATCCGGGCAGATCTTTGCCATTACCGCTGCACGATCACAGCCTGTAAGCCAACGAACCCAGTTGCTTCCTGGGACTCAAACGCAGCTGAAGACTAGGATAGCATTCAGTGCCCTTTCACAGATGTTACAACGAAGGTGAGTGCACAATGAATCGTGAAATACGTAACAGTGTGGCAGCCTTCCTTTAACACATGCTTCTTCGCTCCTAGGGCATAGCTCAGCTTACTAAGGGAGAAATTTGGACTTTTACTTGAGCCCAGGGGTGCCAGTTCTTTGCCGCCAAGCTCCAGTGTGCTCCTGGAGGAACTCCCAGCAAGGAACCGAGACCAGCATGCCTCATACGAGTACACTCAAGTTCTTTCGTGATGCCGTCAGGCAACAAAGAAAAGATGGGCAGCAGGAGTGATCTTCTGGCAGCTTTCAAACCGCACCTGTCTCGCCTACCACGGACGAAATGAAGGTTTTGCCAGGGTTGCCCGGTTTCAAACTTGAGCTCATAAGGTTATCCTCAGTAGTTTCTGACTACCTCAAGGAAACACACGGGACCCACAGGGCTCTTCCCTGGAGACCCTTTGGGCACAGGGACCTCTGCATAGGATGAAATGGGTAAGTATTTCAGTACCTTAGGTAGGCTTCGAGGACCATGGCTGTTGCACATACAACAGTGGAAGTGTGAAAAATATACTGGTCTTCAGGCTGGATGCAAAAGTTAGCTTTCGCCTCTGTGAGAGTGCCATCCTGTGTCCCAGACTGAATCACAAGCACATTGTGCAGTAACAGTGCAGTTCTGTTTCAGTCACTGAGGACGATCCACTTGCAAAGAGAATCTGCCAGGCGCTGCTTTCGCGAGGCCTTTTGACGACTGGAACACTCTGCCTAGGCATCCCAGAAAGGAGTACGTTGCCCTTGCTATGAATGTGAAGACTGCTCCCGGGGACCTACTTCGCCTAGGCTTCCTCAGAAGCCAGCGACCGCTCTTGTAGCACACAGTGGTCATCATGAGAGATTGGTGCACGATACACTGCCCTCTGTGTTCCCAGGGGCATAGCAGAGTTAAGGCACTCCTTTTCAGAGTATGGCTTCGTGGCTACCACTGCACACTCAACTCTGCTGATGTGAAACACTGGACTTTACCTGGTAGACTTAGGTCACCTTTCATTTGTATGGAGCTGAATCTGCAGTGCCGTGGGATGAGTTTCTAGAAAGCAATTGCCAGCACATTATTGCCATTGAGAGAACGCAGCCTTGGCCCAAAGCCACATTCCTGCAGTGAAGAGAAGATGAGCCGCTAAGGCTGTTCAGCCAGCCTTGAAGCCCAAAGCAAGTGGCTTCCATTCCAGGAGAATGCGAACGTTCCCATCGGTGTGTCACTTGAAGCTTGATGACACAGCATGTTTATCTGAAGCTTCTGCCTACCTCTCAACTACCAGGGAAATACTGCCTCCTTCTGCTAAGAAAGGTTTTCACGTGGGGAGTGCTGTACGTGCAGAAGAGCATTCCCCCGCCGGGCAAAAGTTAGGCCTTGGTGAATCTGGATGGTCCCAGAAGTCCAGCATTGTCACAGAAAAAGCTGTCCGTTGTTTTCAGGCTGGAACTAAACATGTAGCTTCCGACTGCCTTAGGGAGACGTATTTGGGAGCCCACAGGTTTCACTTGTGAGGCACAGAGGTGTTTCTCCGAAGAATCCAAATGCCTCCCTGGCTACGCCAGCATGGAATGTAAGGCTGCTTGGAACGGCGTTCCTGAGGCCGTTTGAATGCTGTATGAACGAGAGCTGTGGAGCAATCCAGGCAGGGCTTTGCCATTACCGCTGCACATTCACAGCCTTAAAGCCAACGAACCCAGTTGCTTCCTGGGACTCAAACACAGCAGAAGATTTGGACGGCATTCAGTGCCCTTTCACAGATGTTACAACGAAGGTGAGTGCACAATGAGTCGTGAAATACCAAACAGTGTTGCAGCCTTCCTCTATCACATGCTTCTTCGCTTCTAGGGCATAGCTAAGCTGACTATGGGAGAAATCTGGACTTTTACTTGAGCACAGGGGTGCCAGTTCTTTGCCGGCAAGCTCCAGTGTGCTCCTGGAGGAGCTCCCAGCAAGGAACCGAGACCAGCATGCCTCAAACGATTACACACACTCAAGTTCTTTCGTGATGTCGTCAGGCAGCAAAGAGAAGATGGGCAGCAGGAGTGATCTTCTGGCAGCTTTCAAACCGCACCTGTCTCGCCTACCACGGACGAAATGAAGGTTTTGCCAGGGTTGCCCGGTTTCAAACTTGAGCTCATAAGGTTATCCTCAGTAGTTTCTGACTACCTCAAGGAAACACACGGGACCCACAGGGCTCTTCCCTGGAGACCCTTTGGGCACAGGGGCCTCTGCATTGGATGAAATGGGTAAGTATTTCAGTACCTTAGGTAGGCCTCGGTGAGCATGGCTGTTGCACATACTTAACAGTGTGAAGTGTGAAAAATGTACTGGTCTTCAGGCTGGATGCAAAGGTTAGCTTTCGCCTCTGTGAGATTGCTATCCTGTGTCCCAGACTGAATCACAAGCACGTTGTGCAGTAACAGTGCAGTTCTGTTTCAGTCACTGAGGACGATCCACTTGCAAAGAGAATCTGCCAGGCGCTGCTTTCGCGAGGCCTTTTGACGACTGGAACACTCTGCCTAGGCATCCCAGAAAGGAGTACGTTGCCCTTGCTATGAATGTGAAGAGTGCTCCCGGGGACCTACTTCGCCTAGGCTTCCTCAGAAGCCAGCGACCGCTCTTCTGGCACACAGTGGTCATCATGAGAGATTGGTGCACGATACACTGCCCTATGTGTCCCCAGGGGCATAGCAGAGTTAAGGCACTCCTTTTCAGAGTATGGCTTCGTTGCTACCACTGCACACTCAACTCTACTGATGTGAAACACTGGACCTTACCCCGAGGACTTAGGTCACCTTTCATTTGTATTGATCAGATTCTGGAGTGCCGTGGGATGAGTTTCTAGAAAGCAATTGCCAGCACATTATTGCCATTGAGAGAACGCAGCCTTGGCCCAAAGCCACATTCCTGCAGTGAAGAGAAGATGAGCCACTAAGGCTGTTTAGGCAGCCTGAAGCCCAAGCAAGTGACTTCCATTCCAGGAGAATAAAAGGCTCCCATCGGTGTCCCACTTTCAAGCTTGATGACACAGCATATTATCTGAAGATTAAGCCTAGCTATGTAGTACTAGGGAAAGACTGCCTCCTTCTGCTAAGAAAGGTTTTCACGTGGGGAGTGCTGTACGTGCAGAAGAGCATTCCCCTGCTGGGCAAAAGTTAGGCCTTGGTGAATCTGGATGATCCCAGAAGTCCAGCATTGTCACAGAAAAAGCTGTCCGTTGTTTTCAGGCTGGAACTAAACATCTAGCATCCGACTGCCGTAGGGAGACGTATTTGGGAGCCCACAGGTTTCACTGGTGAGGCACAGTGGTGTTTCTCCGAAGAATCCAAATGCCTCCCTGGCTACGCCAGCATGGAATGTAAGGCTGCTTGGAACGGCGTTCCTGAGGCCGTTTGAATGCTGTACAAACGAGAGCTGTCGAGCGATCCGGGCAGATCTTTGCCATTACCGCTGCACGATCACAGCCTGTAAGCCAACGAACCCAGTTGCTTCCTGGGACTCAAACGCAGCTGAAGACTAGGATAGCATTCAGTGCCCTTTCACAGATGTTACAACGAAGGTGAGTGCACAATGAATCGTGAAATACGTAACAGTGTGGCAGCCTTCCTTTAACACATGCTTCTTCGCTCCTAGGGCATAGCTCAGCTTACTAAGGGAGAAATTGGGACTTTTACTTGAGCCCAGGGGTGCCAGTTCTTTGCCGCCAAGCTCCAGTGTGCTCCTGGAGGAACTCCCAGCAAGGAACCGAGACCAGCATGCCTCATACGAGTACACTCAAGTTCTTTCGTGATGCCGTCAGGCAACAAAGAAAAGATGGGCAGCAGGAGTGATCTTCTGGCAGCTTTCAAACCGCACCTGTCTCGCCTACCACGGACGAAATGAAGGTTTTGCCAGGGTTGCCCGGTTTCAAACTTGAGCTCATAAGGTTATCCTCAGTAGTTTCTGACTACCTCAAGGAAACACACGGGACCCACAGGGCTCTTCCCTGGAGACCCTTTGGGCACAGGGACCTCTGCATAGGATGAAATGGGTAAGTATTTCAGTACCTTAGGTAGGCTTCGAGGACCATGGCTGTTGCACATACAACAGTGGAAGTGTGAAAAATATACTGGTCTTCAGGCTGGATGCAAAAGTTAGCTTTCGCCTCTGTGAGAGTGCCATCCTGTGTCCCAGACTGAATCACAAGCACATTGTGCAGTAACAGTGCAGTTCTGTTTCAGTCACTGAGGACGATCCACTTGCAAAGAGAATCTGCCAGGCGCTGCTTTCGCGAGGCCTTTTGACGACTGGAACACTCTGCCTAGGCATCCCAGAAAGGAGTACGTTGCCCTTGCTATGAATGTGAAGACTGCTCCCGGGGACCTACTTCGCCTAGGCTTCCTCAGAAGCCAGCGACCGCTCTTGTAGCACACAGTGGTCATCATGAGAGATTGGTGCACGATACACTGCCCTCTGTGTTCCCAGGGGCATAGCAGAGTTAAGGCACTCCTTTTCAGAGTATGGCTTCGTGGCTACCACTGCACACTCAACTCTGCTGATGTGAAACACTGGACTTTACCTGGTAGACTTAGGTCACCTTTCATTTGTATGGAGCTGAATCTGCAGTGCCGTGGGATGAGTTTCTAGAAAGCAATTGCCAGCACATTATTGCCATTGAGAGAACGCAGCCTTGGCCCAAAGCCACATTCCTGCAGTGAAGAGAAGATGAGCCGCTAAGGCTGTTCAGCCAGCCTTGAAGCCCAAAGCAAGTGGCTTCCATTCCAGGAGAATGCGAACGTTCCCATCGGTGTGTCACTTGAAGCTTGATGACACAGCATGTTTATCTGAAGCTTCTGCCTACCTCTCAACTACCAGGGAAATACTGCCTCCTTCTGCTAAGAAAGGTTTTCACGTGGGGAGTGCTGTACGTGCAGAAGAGCATTCCCCCGCCGGGCAAAAGTTAGGCCTTGGTGAATCTGGATGGTCCCAGAAGTCCAGCATTGTCACAGAAAAAGCTGTCCGTTGTTTTCAGGCTGGAACTAAACATGTAGCTTCCGACTGCCTTAGGGAGACGTATTTGGGAGCCCACAGGTTTCACTTGTGAGGCACAGAGGTGTTTCTCCGAAGAATCCAAATGCCTCCCTGGCTACGCCAGCATGGAATGTAAGGCTGCTTGGAACGGCGTTCCTGAGGCCGTTTGAATGCTGTATGAACGAGAGCTGTGGAGCAATCCAGGCAGGGCTTTGCCATTACCGCTGCACGTTCACAGCCTTAAAGCCAACGAACCCAGTTGCTTCCTGGGACTCAAACACAGCAGAAGATTTGGACGGCATTCAGTGCCCTTTCACAGATGTTACAACGAAGGTGAGTGCACAATGAGTCGTGAAATACCAAACAGTGTTGCAGCCTTCCTCTATCACATGCTTCTTCGCTTCTAGGGCATAGCTAAGCTGACTATGGGAGAAATCTGGACTTTTACTTGAGCACAGGGGTGCCAGTTCTTTGCCGGCAAGCTCCAGTGTGCTCCTGGAGGAGCTCCCAGCAAGGAACCGAGACCAGCATGCCTCAAACGATTACACACACTCAAGTTCTTTCGTGATGTCGTCAGGCAGCAAAGAGAAGATGGGCAGCAGGAGTGATCTTCTGGCAGCTTTCAAACCGCACCTGTCTCGCCTACCACGGACGAAATGAAGGTTTTGCCAGGGTTGCCCGGTTTCAAACTTGAGCTCATAAGGTTATCCTCAGTAGTTTCTGACTACCTCAAGGAAACACACGGGACCCACAGGGCTCTTCCCTGGAGACCCTTTGGGCACAGGGGCCTCTGCATTGGATGAAATGGGTAAGTATTTCAGTACCTTAGGTAGGCCTCGGTGAGCATGGCTGTTGCACATACTTAACAGTGTGAAGTGTGAAAAATGTACTGGTCTTCAGGCTGGATGCAAAGGTTAGCTTTCGCCTCTGTGAGATTGCTATCCTGTGTCCCAGACTGAATCACAAGCACGTTGTGCAGTAACAGTGCAGTTCTGTTTCAGTCACTGAGGACGATCCACTTGCAAAGAGAATCTGCCAGGCGCTGCTTTCGCGAGGCCTTTTGACGACTGGAACACTCTGCCTAGGCATCCCAGAAAGGAGTACGTTGCCCTTGCTATGAATGTGAAGAGTGCTCCCGGGGACCTACTTCGCCTAGGCTTCCTCAGAAGCCAGCGACCGCTCTTCTGGCACACAGTGGTCATCATGAGAGATTGGTGCACGATACACTGCCCTATGTGTCCCCAGGGGCATAGCAGAGTTAAGGCACTCCTTTTCAGAGTATGGCTTCGTTGCTACCACTGCACACTCAACTCTACTGATGTGAAACACTGGACCTTACCCCGAGGACTTAGGTCACCTTTCATTTGTATTGATCAGATTCTGGAGTGCCGTGGGATGAGTTTCTAGAAAGCAATTGCCAGCACATTATTGCCATTGAGAGAACGCAGCCTTGGCCCAAAGCCACATTCCTGCAGTGAAGAGAAGATGAGCCACTAAGGCTGTTTAGGCAGCCTGAAGCCCAAGCAAGTGACTTCCATTCCAGGAGAATAAAAGGCTCCCATCGGTGTCCCACTTTCAAGCTTGATGACACAGCATATTATCTGAAGATTAAGCCTAGCTATGTAGTACTAGGGAAAGACTGCCTCCTTCTGCTAAGAAAGGTTTTCACGTGGGGAGTGCTGTACGTGCAGAAGAGCATTCCCCTGCTGGGCAAAAGTTAGGCCTTGGTGAATCTGGATGATCCCAGAAGTCCAGCATTGTCACAGAAAAAGCTGTCCGTTGTTTTCAGGCTGGAACTAAACATCTAGCATCCGACTGCCGTAGGGAGACGTATTTGGGAGCCCACAGGTTTCACTGGTGAGGCACAGTGGTGTTTCTCCGAAGAATCCAAATGCCTCCCTGGCTACGCCAGCATGGAATGTAAGGCTGCTTGGAACGGCGTTCCTGAGGCCGTTTGAATGCTGTACAAACGAGAGCTGTCGAGCGATCCGGGCAGATCTTTGCCATTACCGCTGCACGATCACAGCCTGTAAGCCAACGAACCCAGTTGCTTCCTGGGACTCAAACGCAGCTGAAGACTAGGATAGCATTCAGTGCCCTTTCACAGATGTTACAACGAAGGTGAGTGCACAATGAATCGTGAAATACGTAACAGTGTGGCAGCCTTCCTTTAACACATGCTTCTTCGCTCCTAGGGCATAGCTCAGCTTACTAAGGGAGAAATTTGGACTTTTACTTGAGCCCAGGGGTGCCAGTTCTTTGCCGCCAAGCTCCAGTGTGCTCCTGGAGGAACTCCCAGCAAGGAACCGAGACCAGCATGCCTCATACGAGTACACTCAAGTTCTTTCGTGATGCCGTCAGGCAACAAAGAAAAGATGGGCAGCAGGAGTGATCTTCTGGCAGCTTTCAAACCGCACCTGTCTCGCCTACCACGGACGAAATGAAGGTTTTGCCAGGGTTGCCCGGTTTCAAACTTGAGCTCATAAGGTTATCCTCAGTAGTTTCTGACTACCTCAAGGAAACACACGGGACCCACAGGGCTCTTCCCTGGAGACCCTTTGGGCACAGGGACCTCTGCATAGGATGAAATGGGTAAGTATTTCAGTACCTTAGGTAGGCTTCGAGGACCATGGCTGTTGCACATACAACAGTGGAAGTGTGAAAAATATACTGGTCTTCAGGCTGGATGCAAAAGTTAGCTTTCGCCTCTGTGAGAGTGCCATCCTGTGTCCCAGACTGAATCACAAGCACATTGTGCAGTAACAGTGCAGTTCTGTTTCAGTCACTGAGGACGATCCACTTGCAAAGAGAATCTGCCAGGCGCTGCTTTCGCGAGGCCTTTTGACGACTGGAACACTCTGCCTAGGCATCCCAGAAAGGAGTACGTTGCCCTTGCTATGAATGTGAAGACTGCTCCCGGGGACCTACTTCGCCTAGGCTTCCTCAGAAGCCAGCGACCGCTCTTGTAGCACACAGTGGTCATCATGAGAGATTGGTGCACGATACACTGCCCTCTGTGTTCCCAGGGGCATAGCAGAGTTAAGGCACTCCTTTTCAGAGTATGGCTTCGTGGCTACCACTGCACACTCAACTCTGCTGATGTGAAACACTGGACTTTACCTGGTAGACTTAGGTCACCTTTCATTTGTATGGAGCTGAATCTGCAGTGCCGTGGGATGAGTTTCTAGAAAGCAATTGCCAGCACATTATTGCCATTGAGAGAACGCAGCCTTGGCCCAAAGCCACATTCCTGCAGTGAAGAGAAGATGAGCCGCTAAGGCTGTTCAGCCAGCCTTGAAGCCCAAAGCAAGTGGCTTCCATTCCAGGAGAATGCGAACGTTCCCATCGGTGTGTCACTTGAAGCTTGATGACACAGCATGTTTATCTGAAGCTTCTGCCTACCTCTCAACTACCAGGGAAATACTGCCTCCTTCTGCTAAGAAAGGTTTTCACGTGGGGAGTGCTGTACGTGCAGAAGAGCATTCCCCCGCCGGGCAAAAGTTAGGCCTTGGTGAATCTGGATGGTCCCAGAAGTCCAGCATTGTCACAGAAAAAGCTGTCCGTTGTTTTCAGGCTGGAACTAAACATGTAGCTTCCGACTGCCTTAGGGAGACGTATTTGGGAGCCCACAGGTTTCACTTGTGAGGCACAGAGGTGTTTCTCCGAAGAATCCAAATGCCTCCCTGGCTACGCCAGCATGGAATGTAAGGCTGCTTGGAACGGCGTTCCTGAGGCCGTTTGAATGCTGTATGAACGAGAGCTGTGGAGCAATCCAGGCAGGGCTTTGCCATTACCGCTGCACGTTCACAGCCTTAAAGCCAACGAACCCAGTTGCTTCCTGGGACTCAAACGCAGCTGAAGACTAGGATAGCATTCAGTGCCCTTTCACAGATGTTACAACGAAGGTGAGTGCACAATGAATCGTGAAATACGTAACAGTGTGGCAGCCTTCCTTTAACACATGCTTCTTCGCTTCTAGGGCATAGCTCAGCTTACTAAGGGAGAAATTTGGACTTTTACTTGAGCCCAGGGGTGCCAGTTCTTTGCCGCCAAGCTCCAGTGTGCTCCTGGAGGAACTCCCAGCAAGGAACCGAGACCAGCATGCCTCATACGAGTACACTCAAGTTCTTTCGTGATGCCGTCAGGCAACAAAGAAAAGATGGGCAGCAGGAGTGATCTTCTGGCAGCTTTCAAACCGCACCTGTCTCGCCTACCACGGACGAAATGAAGGTTTTGCCAGGGTTGCCCGGTTTCAAACTTGAGCTCATAAGGTTATCCTCAGTAGTTTCTGACTACCTCAAGGAAACACACGGGACCCACAGGGCTCTTCCCTGGAGACCCTTTGGGCACAGGGACCTCTGCATAGGATGAAATGGGTAAGTATTTCAGTACCTTAGGTAGGCTTCGAGGACCATGGCTGTTGCACATACAACAGTGGAAGTGTGAAAAATATACTGGTCTTCAGGCTGGATGCAAAAGTTAGCTTTCACCTCTGTGAGAGTGCCATCCTGTGTCCCAGACTGAATCACAAGCACATTGTGCAGTAACAGTGCAGTTCTGTTTCAGTCACTGAGGACGATCCACTTGCAAAGAGAATCTGCCAGGCGCTGCTTTCGCGAGGCCTTTTGACGACTGGAACACTCTGCCTAGGCATCCCAGAAAGGAGTACGTTGCCCTTGCTATGAATGTGAAGACTGCTCCCGGGGACCTACTTCGCCTAGGCTTCCTCAGAAGCCAGCGACCGCTCTTGTAGCACACAGTGGTCATCATGAGAGATTGGTGCACGATACACTGCCCTCTGTGTTCCCAGGGGCATAGCAGAGTTAAGGCACTCCTTTTCAGAGTATGGCTTCGTGGCTACCACTGCACACTCAACTCTGCTGATGTGAAACACTGGACTTTACCTGGTAGACTTAGGTCACCTTTCATTTGTATGGAGCTGAATCTGCAGTGCCGTGGGATGAGTTTCTAGAAAGCAATTGCCAGCACATTATTGCCATTGAGAGAACGCAGCCTTGGCCCAAAGCCACATTCCTGCAGTGAAGAGAAGATGAGCCGCTAAGGCTGTTCAGCCAGCCTTGAAGCCCAAAGCAAGTGGCTTCCATTCCAGGAGAATGCGAACGTTCCCATCGGTGTGTCACTTGAAGCTTGATGACACAGCATGTTTATCTGAAGCTTCTGCCTACCTCTCAACTACCAGGGAAATACTGCCTCCTTCTGCTAAGAAAGGTTTTCACGTGGGGAGTGCTGTACGTGCAGAAGAGCATTCCCCCGCCGGGCAAAAGTTAGGCCTTGGTGAATCTGGATGGTCCCAGAAGTCCAGCATTGTCACAGAAAAAGCTGTCCGTTGTTTTCAGGCTGGAACTAAACATGTAGCTTCCGACTGCCTTAGGGAGACGTATTTGGGAGCCCACAGGTTTCACTTGTGAGGCACAGAGGTGTTTCTCCGAAGAATCCAAATGCCTCCCTGGCTACGCCAGCATGGAATGTAAGGCTGCTTGGAACGGCGTTCCTGAGGCCGTTTGAATGCTGTATGAACGAGAGCTGTGGAGCAATCCAGGCAGGGCTTTGCCATTACCGCTGCACGTTCACAGCCTTAAAGCCAACGAACCCAGTTGCTTCCTGGGACTCAAACACAGCAGAAGATTTGGACGGCATTCAGTGCCCTTTCACAGATGTTACAACGAAGGTGAGTGCACAATGAGTCGTGAAATACCAAACAGTGTTGCAGCCTTCCTCTATCACATGCTTCTTCGCTTCTAGGGCATAGCTAAGCTGACTATGGGAGAAATCTGGACTTTTACTTGAGCACAGGGGTGCCAGTTCTTTGCCGGCAAGCTCCAGTGTGCTCCTGGAGGAGCTCCCAGCAAGGAACCGAGACCAGCATGCCTCAAACGATTACACACACTCAAGTTCTTTCGTGATGTCGTCAGGCAGCAAAGAGAAGATGGGCAGCAGGAGTGATCTTCTGGCAGCTTTCAAACCGCACCTGTCTCGCCTACCACGGACGAAATGAAGGTTTTGCCAGGGTTGCCCGGTTTCAAACTTGAGCTCATAAGGTTATCCTCAGTAGTTTCTGACTACCTCAAGGAAACACACGGGACCCACAGGGCTCTTCCCTGGAGACCCTTTGGGCACAGGGGCCTCTGCATTGGATGAAATGGGTAAGTATTTCAGTACCTTAGGTAGGCCTCGGTGAGCATGGCTGTTGCACATACTTAACAGTGTGAAGTGTGAAAAATGTACTGGTCTTCAGGCTGGATGCAAAGGTTAGCTTTCGCCTCTGTGAGATTGCTATCCTGTGTCCCAGACTGAATCACAAGCACGTTGTGCAGTAACAGTGCAGTTCTGTTTCAGTCACTGAGGACGATCCACTTGCAAAGAGAATCTGCCAGGCGCTGCTTTCGCGAGGCCTTTTGACGACTGGAACACTCTGCCTAGGCATCCCAGAAAGGAGTACGTTGCCCTTGCTATGAATGTGAAGAGTGCTCCCGGGGACCTACTTCGCCTAGGCTTCCTCAGAAGCCAGCGACCGCTCTTCTGGCACACAGTGGTCATCATGAGAGATTGGTGCACGATACACTGCCCTATGTGTCCCCAGGGGCATAGCAGAGTTAAGGCACTCCTTTTCAGAGTATGGCTTCGTTGCTACCACTGCACACTCAACTCTACTGATGTGAAACACTGGACCTTACCCCGAGGACTTAGGTCACCTTTCATTTGTATTGATCAGATTCTGGAGTGCCGTGGGATGAGTTTCTAGAAAGCAATTGCCAGCACATTATTGCCATTGAGAGAACGCAGCCTTGGCCCAAAGCCACATTCCTGCAGTGAAGAGAAGATGAGCCACTAAGGCTGTTTAGGCAGCCTGAAGCCCAAGCAAGTGACTTCCATTCCAGGAGAATAAAAGGCTCCCATCGGTGTCCCACTTTCAAGCTTGATGACACAGCATATTATCTGAAGATTAAGCCTAGCTATGTAGTACTAGGGAAAGACTGCCTCCTTCTGCTAAGAAAGGTTTTCACGTGGGGAGTGCTGTACGTGCAGAAGAGCATTCCCCTGCTGGGCAAAAGTTAGGCCTTGGTGAATCTGGATGATCCCAGAAGTCCAGCATTGTCACAGAAAAAGCTGTCCGTTGTTTTCAGGCTGGAACTAAACATCTAGCATCCGACTGCCGTAGGGAGACGTATTTGGGAGCCCACAGGTTTCACTGGTGAGGCACAGTGGTGTTTCTCCGAAGAATCCAAATGCCTCCCTGGCTACGCCAGCATGGAATGTAAGGCTGCTTGGAACGGCGTTCCTGAGGCCGTTTGAATGCTGTACAAACGAGAGCTGTCGAGCGATCCGGGCAGATCTTTGCCATTACCGCTGCACGATCACAGCCTGTAAGCCAACGAACCCAGTTGCTTCCTGGGACTCAAACGCAGCTGAAGACTAGGATAGCATTCAGTGCCCTTTCACAGATGTTACAACGAAGGTGAGTGCACAATGAATCGTGAAATACGTAACAGTGTGGCAGCCTTCCTTTAACACATGCTTCTTCGCTCCTAGGGCATAGCTCAGCTTACTAAGGGAGAAATTGGGACTTTTACTTGAGCCCAGGGGTGCCAGTTCTTTGCCGCCAAGCTCCAGTGTGCTCCTGGAGGAACTCCCAGCAAGGAACCGAGACCAGCATGCCTCATACGAGTACACTCAAGTTCTTTCGTGATGCCGTCAGGCAACAAAGAAAAGATGGGCAGCAGGAGTGATCTTCTGGCAGCTTTCAAACCGCACCTGTCTCGCCTACCACGGACGAAATGAAGGTTTTGCCAGGGTTGCCCGGTTTCAAACTTGAGCTCATAAGGTTATCCTCAGTAGTTTCTGACTACCTCAAGGAAACACACGGGACCCACAGGGCTCTTCCCTGGAGACCCTTTGGGCACAGGGACCTCTGCATAGGATGAAATGGGTAAGTATTTCAGTACCTTAGGTAGGCTTCGAGGACCATGGCTGTTGCACATACAACAGTGGAAGTGTGAAAAATATACTGGTCTTCAGGCTGGATGCAAAAGTTAGCTTTCGCCTCTGTGAGAGTGCCATCCTGTGTCCCAGACTGAATCACAAGCACATTGTGCAGTAACAGTGCAGTTCTGTTTCAGTCACTGAGGACGATCCACTTGCAAAGAGAATCTGCCAGGCGCTGCTTTCGCGAGGCCTTTTGACGACTGGAACACTCTGCCTAGGCATCCCAGAAAGGAGTACGTTGCCCTTGCTATGAATGTGAAGACTGCTCCCGGGGACCTACTTCGCCTAGGCTTCCTCAGAAGCCAGCGACCGCTCTTGTAGCACACAGTGGTCATCATGAGAGATTGGTGCACGATACACTGCCCTCTGTGTTCCCAGGGGCATAGCAGAGTTAAGGCACTCCTTTTCAGAGTATGGCTTCGTGGCTACCACTGCACACTCAACTCTGCTGATGTGAAACACTGGACTTTACCTGGTAGACTTAGGTCACCTTTCATTTGTATGGAGCTGAATCTGCAGTGCCGTGGGATGAGTTTCTAGAAAGCAATTGCCAGCACATTATTGCCATTGAGAGAACGCAGCCTTGGCCCAAAGCCACATTCCTGCAGTGAAGAGAAGATGAGCCGCTAAGGCTGTTCAGCCAGCCTTGAAGCCCAAAGCAAGTGGCTTCCATTCCAGGAGAATGCGAACGTTCCCATCGGTGTGTCACTTGAAGCTTGATGACACAGCATGTTTATCTGAAGCTTCTGCCTACCTCTCAACTACCAGGGAAATACTGCCTCCTTCTGCTAAGAAAGGTTTTCACGTGGGGAGTGCTGTACGTGCAGAAGAGCATTCTCCCGCCGGGCAAAAGTTAGGCCTTGGTGAATCTGGATGGTCCCAGAAGTCCAGCATTGTCACAGAAAAAGCTGTCCGTTGTTTTCAGGCTGGAACTAAACATGTAGCTTCCGACTGCCTTAGGGAGACGTATTTGGGAGCCCACAGGTTTCACTTGTGAGGCACAGAGGTGTTTCTCCGAAGAATCCAAATGCCTCCCTGGCTACGCCAGCATGGAATGTAAGGCTGCTTGGAACGGCGTTCCTGAGGCCGTTTGAATGCTGTATGAACGAGAGCTGTGGAGCAATCCAGGCAGGGCTTTGCCATTACCGCTGCACGTTCACAGCCTTAAAGCCAACGAACCCAGTTGCTTCCTGGGACTCAAACACAGCAGAAGATTTGGACGGCATTCAGTGCCCTTTCACAGATGTTACAACGAAGGTGAGTGCACAATGAGTCGTGAAATACCAAACAGTGTTGCAGCCTTCCTCTATCACATGCTTCTTCGCTTCTAGGGCATAGCTAAGCTGACTATGGGAGAAATCTGGACTTTTACTTGAGCACAGGGGTGCCAGTTCTTTGCCGCCAAGCTCCAGTGTGCTCCTGGAGGAGCTCCCAGCAAGGAACCGAGACCAGCATGCCTCAAACGATTACACACACTCAAGTTCTTTCGTGATGTCGTCAGGCAGCAAAGAGAAGATGGGCAGCAGGAGTGATCTTCTGGCAGCTTTCAAACCGCACCTGTCTCGCCTACCACGGACGAAATGAAGGTTTTGCCAGGGTTGCCCGGTTTCAAACTTGAGCTCATAAGGTTATCCTCAGTAGTTTCTGACTACCTCAAGGAAACACACGGGACCCACAGGGCTCTTCCCTGGAGACCCTTTGGGCACAGGGGCCTCTGCATTGGATGAAATGGGTAAGTATTTCAGTACCTTAGGTAGGCCTCGGTGAGCATGGCTGTTGCACATACTTAACAGTGTGAAGTGTGAAAAATGTACTGGTCTTCAGGCTGGATGCAAAGGTTAGCTTTCGCCTCTGTGAGATTGCTATCCTGTGTCCCAGACTGAATCACAAGCACGTTGTGCAGTAACAGTGCAGTTCTGTTTCAGTCACTGAGGACGATCCACTTGCAAAGAGAATCTGCCAGGCGCTGCTTTCGCGAGGCCTTTTGACGACTGGAACACTCTGCCTAGGCATCCCAGAAAGGAGTACGTTGCCCTTGCTATGAATGTGAAGAGTGCTCCCGGGGACCTACTTCGCCTAGGCTTCCTCAGAAGCCAGCGACCGCTCTTCTGGCACACAGTGGTCATCATGAGAGATTGGTGCACGATACACTGCCCTATGTGTCCCCAGGGGCATAGCAGAGTTAAGGCACTCCTTTTCAGAGTATGGCTTCGTTGCTACCACTGCACACTCAACTCTACTGATGTGAAACACTGGACCTTACCCCGAGGACTTAGGTCACCTTTCATTTGTATTGATCAGATTCTGGAGTGCCGTGGGATGAGTTTCTAGAAAGCAATTGCCAGCACATTATTGCCATTGAGAGAACGCAGCCTTGGCCCAAAGCCACATTCCTGCAGTGAAGAGAAGATGAGCCACTAAGGCTGTTTAGGCAGCCTGAAGCCCAAGCAAGTGACTTCCATTCCAGGAGAATAAAAGGCTCCCATCGGTGTCCCACTTTCAAGCTTGATGACACAGCATATTATCTGAAGATTAAGCCTAGCTATGTAGTACTAGGGAAAGACTGCCTCCTTCTGCTAAGAAAGGTTTTCACGTGGGGAGTGCTGTACGTGCAGAAGAGCATTCCCCTGCTGGGCAAAAGTTAGGCCTTGGTGAATCTGGATGATCCCAGAAGTCCAGCATTGTCACAGAAAAAGCTGTCCGTTGTTTTCAGGCTGGAACTAAACATCTAGCATCCGACTGCCGTAGGGAGACGTATTTGGGAGCCCACAGGTTTCACTGGTGAGGCACAGTGGTGTTTCTCCGAAGAATCCAAATGCCTCCCTGGCTACGCCAGCATGGAATGTAAGGCTGCTTGGAACGGCGTTCCTGAGGCCGTTTGAATGCTGTACAAACGAGAGCTGTCGAGCGATCCGGGCAGATCTTTGCCATTACCGCTGCACGATCACAGCCTGTAAGCCAACGAACCCAGTTGCTTCCTGGGACTCAAACGCAGCTGAAGACTAGGATAGCATTCAGTGCCCTTTCACAGATGTTACAACGAAGGTGAGTGCACAATGAATCGTGAAATACGTAACAGTGTGGCAGCCTTCCTTTAACACATGCTTCTTCGCTCCTAGGGCATAGCTCAGCTTACTAAGGGAGAAATTTGGACTTTTACTTGAGCCCAGGGGTGCCAGTTCTTTGCCGCCAAGCTCCAGTGTGCTCCTGGAGGAACTCCCAGCAAGGAACCGAGACCAGCATGCCTCATACGAGTACACTCAAGTTCTTTCGTGATGCCGTCAGGCAACAAAGAAAAGATGGGCAGCAGGAGTGATCTTCTGGCAGCTTTCAAACCGCACCTGTCTCGCCTACCACGGACGAAATGAAGGTTTTGCCAGGGTTGCCCGGTTTCAAACTTGAGCTCATAAGGTTATCCTCAGTAGTTTCTGACTACCTCAAGGAAACACACGGGACCCACAGGGCTCTTCCCTGGAGACCCTTTGGGCACAGGGACCTCTGCATAGGATGAAATGGGTAAGTATTTCAGTACCTTAGGTAGGCTTCGAGGACCATGGCTGTTGCACATACAACAGTGGAAGTGTGAAAAATATACTGGTCTTCAGGCTGGATGCAAAAGTTAGCTTTCGCCTCTGTGAGAGTGCCATCCTGTGTCCCAGACTGAATCACAAGCACATTGTGCAGTAACAGTGCAGTTCTGTTTCAGTCACTGAGGACGATCCACTTGCAAAGAGAATCTGCCAGGCGCTGCTTTCGCGAGGCCTTTTGACGACTGGAACACTCTGCCTAGGCATCCCAGAAAGGAGTACGTTGCCCTTGCTATGAATGTGAAGACTGCTCCCGGGGACCTACTTCGCCTAGGCTTCCTCAGAAGCCAGCGACCGCTCTTGTAGCACACAGTGGTCATCATGAGAGATTGGTGCACGATACACTGCCCTCTGTGTTCCCAGGGGCATAGCAGAGTTAAGGCACTCCTTTTCAGAGTATGGCTTCGTGGCTACCACTGCACACTCAACTCTGCTGATGTGAAACACTGGACTTTACCTGGTAGACTTAGGTCACCTTTCATTTGTATGGAGCTGAATCTGCAGTGCCGTGGGATGAGTTTCTAGAAAGCAATTGCCAGCACATTATTGCCATTGAGAGAACGCAGCCTTGGCCCAAAGCCACATTCCTGCAGTGAAGAGAAGATGAGCCGCTAAGGCTGTTCAGCCAGCCTTGAAGCCCAAAGCAAGTGGCTTCCATTCCAGGAGAATGCGAACGTTCCCATCGGTGTGTCACTTGAAGCTTGATGACACAGCATGTTTATCTGAAGCTTCTGCCTACCTCTCAACTACCAGGGAAATACTGCCTCCTTCTGCTAAGAAAGGTTTTCACGTGGGGAGTGCTGTACGTGCAGAAGAGCATTCTCCCGCCGGGCAAAAGTTAGGCCTTGGTGAATCTGGATGGTCCCAGAAGTCCAGCATTGTCACAGAAAAAGCTGTCCGTTGTTTTCAGGCTGGAACTAAACATGTAGCTTCCGACTGCCTTAGGGAGACGTATTTGGGAGCCCACAGGTTTCACTTGTGAGGCACAGAGGTGTTTCTCCGAAGAATCCAAATGCCTCCCTGGCTACGCCAGCATGGAATGTAAGGCTGCTTGGAACGGCGTTCCTGAGGCCGTTTGAATGCTGTATGAACGAGAGCTGTGGAGCAATCCAGGCAGGGCTTTGCCATTACCGCTGCACGTTCACAGCCTTAAAGCCAACGAACCCAGTTGCTTCCTGGGACTCAAACACAGCAGAAGATTTGGACGGCATTCAGTGCCCTTTCACAGATGTTACAACGAAGGTGAGTGCACAATGAGTCGTGAAATACCAAACAGTGTTGCAGCCTTCCTCTATCACATGCTTCTTCGCTTCTAGGGCATAGCTAAGCTGACTATGGGAGAAATCTGGACTTTTACTTGAGCACAGGGGTGCCAGTTCTTTGCCGCCAAGCTCCAGTGTGCTCCTGGAGGAGCTCCCAGCAAGGAACCGAGACCAGCATGCCTCAAACGATTACACACACTCAAGTTCTTTCGTGATGTCGTCAGGCAGCAAAGAGAAGATGGGCAGCAGGAGTGATCTTCTGGCAGCTTTCAAACCGCACCTGTCTCGCCTACCACGGACGAAATGAAGGTTTTGCCAGGGTTGCCCGGTTTCAAACTTGAGCTCATAAGGTTATCCTCAGTAGTTTCTGACTACCTCAAGGAAACACACGGGACCCACAGGGCTCTTCCCTGGAGACCCTTTGGGCACAGGGGCCTCTGCATAGGATGAAATGGGTAAGTATTTCAGTACCTTAGGTAGGCCTCGGTGAGCATGGCTGTTGCACATACTTAACAGTGTGAAGTGTGAAAAATGTACTGGTCTTCAGGCTGGATGCAAAGGTTAGCTTTCGCCTCTGTGAGATTGCTATCCTGTGTCCCAGACTGAATCACAAGCACGTTGTGCAGTAACAGTGCAGTTCTGTTTCAGTCACTGAGGACGATCCACTTGCAAAGAGAATCTGCCAGGCGCTGCTTTCGCGAGGCCTTTTGACGACTGGAACACTCTGCCTAGGCATCCCAGAAAGGAGTACGTTGCCCTTGCTATGAATGTGAAGAGTGCTCCCGGGGACCTACTTCGCCTAGGCTTCCTCAGAAGCCAGCGACCGCTCTTCTGGCACACAGTGGTCATCATGAGAGATTGGTGCACGATACACTGCCCTATGTGTCCCCAGGGGCATAGCAGAGTTAAGGCACTCCTTTTCAGAGTATGGCTTCGTTGCTACCACTGCACACTCAACTCTACTGATGTGAAACACTGGACCTTACCCCGAGGACTTAGGTCACCTTTCATTTGTATTGATCAGATTCTGGAGTGCCGTGGGATGAGTTTCTAGAAAGCAATTGCCAGCACATTATTGCCATTGAGAGAACGCAGCCTTGGCCCAAAGCCACATTCCTGCAGTGAAGAGAAGATGAGCCACTAAGGCTGTTTAGGCAGCCTGAAGCCCAAGCAAGTGACTTCCATTCCAGGAGAATAAAAGGCTCCCATCGGTGTCCCACTTTCAAGCTTGATGACACAGCATATTATCTGAAGATTAAGCCTAGCTATGTAGTACTAGGGAAAGACTGCCTCCTTCTGCTAAGAAAGGTTTTCACGTGGGGAGTGCTGTACGTGCAGAAGAGCATTCCCCTGCTGGGCAAAAGTTAGGCCTTGGTGAATCTGGATGATCCCAGAAGTCCAGCATTGTCACAGAAAAAGCTGTCCGTTGTTTTCAGGCTGGAACTAAACATCTAGCATCCGACTGCCGTAGGGAGACGTATTTGGGAGCCCACAGGTTTCACTGGTGAGGCACAGTGGTGTTTCTCCGAAGAATCCAAATGCCTCCCTGGCTACGCCAGCATGGAATGTAAGGCTGCTTGGAACGGCGTTCCTGAGGCCGTTTGAATGCTGTACAAACGAGAGCTGTCGAGCGATCCGGGCAGATCTTTGCCATTACCGCTGCACGATCACAGCCTGTAAGCCAACGAACCCAGTTGCTTCCTGGGACTCAAACGCAGCTGAAGACTAGGATAGCATTCAGTGCCCTTTCACAGATGTTACAACGAAGGTGAGTGCACAATGAATCGTGAAATACGTAACAGTGTGGCAGCCTTCCTTTAACACATGCTTCTTCGCTCCTAGGGCATAGCTCAGCTTACTAAGGGAG